>NC_068366.1:20711798-20744298 GCF_020536995.1 Dreissena polymorpha
TTGACTATAAAACACATTCAGTCTTAACACTTGACATTCGGCTCTATAACATGTTTCGTTATTTCACTCGTTTGACTTTTTCCTTTTAACAAATGTATTTCTGAAAGACATGTGACTCCAGAGGTAAGATTGAGATTTCATATATTAAAAAGAGCAGTTCTGTTGCTAAACGCTTTGTCATACTGTGGCGAATAAGCCGCTGCGAATGCGAGGCGCATACAATATGACTCAAATTGTTTTGTATCGCAACTCGTTCACTCTAATCACTTCAAAAACTAGCGAAAAGAAGCGTAAGATTTGCGATTTAAATCGATTGTGTACCGAACGACTAGCGCACTTGCCGCTTCACTGCATCAAACACAAGCATCCTCTGGATATCTCTATTGCAAATCAAACCTTCGCATAGTTCATATCCAAAACTATGCTCTCGTCACTATGGACAATCACGCTATCAGGACCCTGTTAATTGCTTTGTTATGAATCGATGCAATATTCAGGTCTTGAATATCAAACAAATGGAGAGAAGGCTAATATTTTTTTATAGCTTTTATTCACCTCCATACATTACAAATGGTATTGTAAGTATACATGTTAATTTGTTAGTATATAATACAGTTCTTTAAAATAGAGTTCTTTTTAACAATTCAACTTGGTTGCTATAATAGAGGTAAATAAAAGCTATGCATTCCATTATATAGATACAAACATACAGTTCACACACACACACAGATACATACGCAAATGCCATGTTATGATACAAAAAAGAAAGAAATATGTTTGGACTTCAGTCACTTATAGACTTTAATCAAACGTTTGGACTTCAGACAATTATAAAAATTAATCAACCGACCATGGTATTTAATATTTTAAGCAAACAACAATAAGATTATTTTATTGATCTATTAAAAGTTTTACAATTAACCAGCTTAGTATTTCCTTTTCTTGATTTTTTGTTTTCGATTGAATTTCCCATGCTTCGCAAAGTTATTTATTTAGCCCCGTTATTGAAGGTAATAGACCATTTCTCTTGCATACAAAAATATACTTTTTAATTTGTAAGATTAGAATATTAATATCAGTCATGTTTATACTTGTACACACAAATAACATTGTTTGACAAGAAATCTCATTACATTTTTGCACGTTATGTGATCTTAAAAATTCTACAACATAGTGAACAATCTCTTTGTAAAAAAACAGTCCCAGAATAAATGTAATATTATAGGGTTTCTTCATTTTCAGTACAGAAGGAACATAAATTGTCATGAGCAATGTTCATTTTAAATATCAAAGATTTGGTGCCTAAGATATTGTGAACAATTCTTGTCTGGAACCACTGGGTGTATGTGTCCCTAGATATATTAAAAACAAGTGCATGCACTTTTGCCCATCCAACGTTATGAAAAAGTGTATTCCATTTTGAATGGCAAGTGGGTAAATCTGTTTTATAGCTAAAACATTTATAAACATGTTTGTTTTGATTATACCCAAATAGTATGCTATTCAAGTAGACTGATATAAATGCACATTGTATATTAGACTTTTTCATAAATGGAATTCCTGATGATCTGATAAATGCCTTCACAGTTCTGATTAAACCTTCATAAAATAGGAAGTTAATTTTAACACAAATGAGATTTTCTTATTCAAGTTGTTTTAAAAATTCTCCAGAAGTGCACAATATATCTCTTAAATATCTTATTCCCCTATCATACATATTTTTATTATGTATAATATTCATACCTATCTTAAAATTGTGGTTATAAAATAAAGGCATATCAAGGATATCTTCACACTTACTGACTTTTTGTTTATTAATATACTCAATTTAACATGTAAGGACATCTCTCCAAAAACAATTTTTTAAACTCATCATAATTTTTTCTATGTAATGTTTTCCTAAATTAAACATTTTCTTCACATCAAACATAGAATATACTAGTTAAAAACATTTTCCATTACTTGAAACAATTTGCCTTAACCTAGTCATTTTGAAAAGCATATATATCAGTCAGGGCAACTCCTCCATCATCATATGATTTAATAGCAATTGTTTGTTTAATGTTTGCTGGTCCATCCCATACAAAATTCGAAAACATGCTATTTATTTGTTTTAAATTTTTTCTCTTCGACTAGGAAGAGCTATAAACAGGTGTGTTAAAGGGGAAAGTAATAGTGATTTAATAACAGTTATTTTTTCTATGGGTGTTAAAGTTCTTCTTTTCCAAAAAAGTATGATATTGTACAGCTTTTCAAGTTTACTTGAAAAGTTAATTTTTATCATTTTCTTTAAATCAACGTCAAATAATATTCCTAAAACTTTAAAGTTTGTTGTGCCCCAGACTAGTTTTATTTAGTTTTCATTGATTGTATGCTAAACTTTTTGGGGCCAATCCATATAAGATTTGTTTTGTCATAATTGATTTTCAATCCAGAACATAAGGCAAAGTTATTTAAAAGATCTAGGGTAGCATTGAGGGAAATATCGGTGCCATCCAGTAAGAGGGATGTATCGTCAGCAAACTGAGAAATTTTATATTCAATATTTTCTATCACTATACCTTTAATTTCTGATTTTAATTGCCAAAATTTCAGCACAAAGAATAAAAATTTAGGAATTTATTGGGTCTCCTTGTAGGCAGCCTCTTTAAATTGTAATGAACTCTGATAAAAACCCATTGATTTGAAACACCGTCAAGGTGCTGTGTAGGAAGAGTGAAATCCATTTTTTCAATGTTGTACCAAAATTAAATAATCTAATGTTTTTTCTATAAAATCAAACTCGAGGGTATCGAAAGCCTTTTCAAAGTCGATGGTCATCAAGAGTCCAGGGATATTGTTATCTTCGGTATACTGCATAATGTCATATAAAAGTCTGGTATTCTCACCAATATATCTGCCTTTTATAAATCCTGTCTGATCTTTAGAAATAAGAGTATCGAGGATAGTATTTAATCTGTTACCAATAGTCCTAGATGCAAGGTTGTAAATTACATTCAAAAGTATTAATGGCCTTAGGTTTTTCAGAAAACGTCTTGGTTTATTATCTTTAGGTATACATGTGATTATACATTGTTTTTTAGTAACTGACATGGTTCCAGAGGTAAAACCATAGTTGAGGCTTTTCAATATAAAGTGGCCTAAATCTTTCCAAAAAACTTTCAAAAAATTATGCTGTAAAGCCATCCGACCCAGGGCTTTTGTCGTGCTTCAGAGAAGGCTAATAATAAGGCAGCGTGCTGGAGAGCGAGAGAGAAGACCATTGTTGTGTACGATCCAAGTATGTAAGAGCTCTGGAGTAAAGAGCTACCTTGGTATGTTCGATCCATGTATGCTGGGGCTCAATAGAGAAGACCCCAACTCTTTTTACAACTACCTTGCACAATCTCATATACTTTTGTATGAGCTACTAATGAAACAGACACCAAGGCTGCCGACACATAACAATCGCTACAGAGAAGCCGTTCAAAGGCTTTAAGTTGATTCTTATCCTTTGCCACATTGCCTCAATGATGAAGTGTGCTCATGTGAAGTTTACTTGGGGAGTTTCCTTACAATACCATCCCCGTCTCTGCAAACTACTTGTTAATAAAGCACTGACCAGTTTGTAAATTTTCGTTTGCGTGTGTTGGAGTTGGTGTCAATTAAATATATTATGTTAAATATATTATACTAAGTATATAATGTATGTAATTAACATCAGAAAATGACATACATTTTGCAATGTTTTGTCGGTTTTTGTATGTACCATTTTAAAAATAGTATTAAATAATAAAGGACCATCAGAAACATAAATAATAATAATAATAAATTGTGTTATTTATTCAACTTTATTTAAATCGAATATAAAATATACAAACTGAGTTTATGATAAAGAACATGTTACTTAAACACGGAAACATACATCTTTATTTTATATTTGAAAATGAAGAATCACATATCAAAACCTTTATCGATAAGATTCATATAACTGTTAATGCATGTTATCTTACCGATAATGCTGCGTGTTGAGTAGGCTGCGCATTACTAGTAAATAAACATCAAATCGTCGATTGCGAAAAAAATGTACATCAAGTATTACCTTAACATTCGTCAAGTTAGTGTTTTCATGAACTATCTTAAAGTTCAGTGCCAGTCTTTCAGTGTCCAAATGTCCCGAACACGATTTTCTTCTGGTACATGGACTTACGCGTGCTTGTAGGTTGAACCTTGCACTTTATTTTAGTAACTGGTCGTATAATTTGTAAAGAGCAAGTGTCCGTTCAAAGTAAAGTACTTGTTCTAGCTTTTAATGCACGATGAAAACGATCAGTGGACAACGATCCCAGACAATAGTATTTTTCGGACAATTCAAGAATAGGTAAAATACAAAAGCAGCTATCACACTGATATAAACGTGTTCAGTATGTAACGTACAGTGCCCATTTTCGAACGTGCTAACATCCCGAATATGAGTTTCCCTTTAAAATAGCGTACTTTGTATCACAAGCATTTGTCACTTCAATATAAACTCATGTCGTCTACATGCATTTAAGACACTTTTTCATTAATCAAATTTACCGTTCTGGTAATAACTGTGTGCCCTTGTTTCAGTCCTTAACAAGACTTTTCTCGGACTATTGACTAATACCTACTGGTAGACTACACCAATACCTACTAGGCTAATAAATTCAAGTGCCGTTATAACACGTCACACATTCGTGCCCATTCATCCTATTTAACGTTTGCATTACATTTAAAACAAAAACAAAAATCGCCTGAACCGTTTTCAATCCATATGGACTTCTTATAGAATACGCTAGTGGGTTTCACACAGTCTTTGTTACGTGCCGTTATCAATTATCAAATTTAGCGTTCAAATTAATTTATAACATACAGTGTTCGAGTTTGAGCTTCTAATTTCAAAAAAGCATCTTGCCGTCTATATTTGTCAATTTCGTTTGATAATTCATTCAGCCATTGTATAAATAGGGCGTGTTTATTAACGTTTAACTTACAGTCCCATATGTTCAGTGTCAAATAAGGATGGATCCAGATGAATATGGATTTATAGTCGTGATGATGATTGAGTTGATAGTCGTGATGATGATTGAGTTGATAGTCGTGATGATGATTGAGTTGATAGTCATCATAATGATTGAGTTTAAAGTCGTGATGATGATTAAGTTGATAGTCGTAATGATGATTGAATGGATAGTCGTGATGATGATGGAGTGGATATTCGTGATGATAATTGAGTTGATAGTCGTGATGATACTTGATTTGATAGTCGTGATGATACTTAAGATGATAGTCGTGATGATGATTGAGTTGATAGTCGTGATGAAGATGGAGTGGATATTCGTGATGATAATTGAGTTGATAGTCGTGATTATACTTGAGTTGATAGTCGTGATGATGATGGTATGAATAGTCGTGATTATGATTGAGTTGATAGTCGTGATGATGATTGAGTAGATAGCCGTGATGATGATTGAGTTGATAGCCGTGATGATGACTGAGTTGATAGTCGTGATGATGATGCAGTGGATAGTCGTGATGATGATTGAGTTGATAGTTGTGATGATGATGTAGTGGATAGTCGTGATGATGATTGAGTGGATAGTCGTGATGATGATGGAGTGGATATTCGTGATGATAATTGAGTTGATAGTCGTAATGAAACTTGATTTGATAGTCGTGATGGTACTTGAGATGATAGTCGTGATGATGATTGAGTTGATAGTCGTGCTGATGATTGAGTTGATAGTCGTGATGAAGATGGAGTGAATATTCGTGATGATAATTGAGTTGATAATCGTAATGATACTTGAGTCGATAGTCGTGATGATTCTTGAGTTTAGAGTCGTGATGATGATTGAGTTGAGAGTCGTGATGATAATGTAGTTGATAGCCGTGATGATGATTGAGTAGATAGCCGTGATGATGAATGAGTTGATAGCCGTGAAGATAATTGAGTTGATAGTCGTGATGATGATTGAGTTAATAGTCATGATAATGATTGAGTTTAAAGTCGTGATGATGATGAAGCGGATAGTCGTGATGATAATTGAGTTGATAGTCGTGATGATGCTTGAGTTGATAGTCGTGATGATGATTGAGTTGATAGTCGTGATGATATTTGAATTGATAGTCGTTATGATACTTGAGTTGATAGTCGTGATGATGATGCAGTGGATAGTCGTGAAGATAATTGAGTTGATAGTCGTGATGATGATTAAGCTGATTGTCATGATGATAATTGAGTTGATATTCTTGATGATAATTGAGTTGATAGTCGTGATGATAATTGTGTTGATACTCTTGATGATGATTGAGTTGATAGTCGTGATGATAATGTAGTGGATAGTCGAAATGATCGAGTTGATAGTCGTGATGATGTAGTGGATAGTCGTGAAGATAATTGAGTTGATTTTCGTGATGATGATTGTGTTGATAGTCGTGAAGATAATGGAGTTAGAAGTCGTGAAGATAATTGAGTTGATATTCGTGATGATGATTGCGTTGATCTTCGTGATGATAACGGAGTTTATTGTCGTGATGATTTTTGAGTTGATAGTCGTGAAGATAATTGAGTTGAGAGTCGTGATGATAATTGAGTTTAGAGTCGTGATGATGATTGAGTTGAGAGTCGTGATGATAATGTAGTTGATAGTCGTGATAATGATTCAGTAGATAGTCGTGAGGATGATGTAGTGGATAGTCGAGATTATTGAGTTGATAGTCGTGATGATGATGTAGTAGATAGTCGTGAACATAATTGAGTTGATTGTCGTGATGATGATTGAGTTGATAGTCATGATAATGATTAAGTTTAAAGTCGTGATGATGATTAAGTTGATAGTCGTAATGATGATTGAATGGATAGTCGTGATGATGATGGAGTGGATATTCGTGATGATAATTGAGTTGATAGTCGTGATGATACTTGATTTGATAGTCGTGATGATACTTGAAATGATAGTCGTGATGATGATTGAGTTGATAGTCGTGATGAAGATGGAGTGGATATTCGTGATGATAATTGAGTTGATAGTCGTGATTATACTTGAGTTGATAGTCGTGATGATGATGGTATGAATAGTCGTGATTATGATTGAGTTGATAGTCGTGATGATGATTGAGTAGATAGCCGTGATGATGATTGAGTTGATAGCCGTGATGATGACTGAGTTGATAGTCGTGATGATGATGCAGTGGATAGTCGTGATGATGATTGAGTTGATAGTTGTGATGATGATGTAGTGGATAGACGTGATGATGATTGAGTGGATAGTCATGATGATGATGGAGTGGATATTCGTGATGATAATTGAGTTGATAGTCGTAATGAAACTTGATTTGATAGTCGTGAAGGTACTTGAGATGATAGTCGTGATGATGATTGAGTTGATAGTCGTGCTGATGATTGAGTTGATAGTCGTGATGAAGATGGAGTGGATATTCGTGATGATAATTGAGTTGATAGTCGTAATGATACCTGAGTTGATAGTCGTGAGGATTCGTGAGTTTAGAGACGTGATGATGATTGAGTTGAGAGTCGTGATGATGAATGAGTTGATAGCCGTGAAGATAATTGAGTTGATAGTCGTGATGATGATTGAGTTGATAGTCATGATAATGATTGAGTTTAAAGTCGTGATGATGATGTAGTGGATAGTCGTGATGATAATTGAGTTGATAGTCGTGATGATGGTTGAGTTGATAGTCGTGATGATGATTGAGTTGATAGTCGTGATGATAATTGAATTGATAGTCGTTATGATACTTGAGTTGATAGTCGTGATGATGATGCAGTGGATAGTCGTGAAGATAATTGAGTTTGATAGTCGTGATGATGATTGAGCTGATTTTCATGATGATTATTGAGTTGATATTCATGCAGATAATTGAGTTGATAGTCGTGATGATAATTGTGTTGATACTCTTGATGATGATTGAGTTAATAGTCGTGATGATAATGTAGTGGATAGTCGAAATGATCGAGTTGATAGTCGTGATGATGTAGTGGATAGTCGTGAAGATAATTGAGTTGATTTTCGTGATGATGATTGTGTTGATAGTCGTGAAGATAATGGAGTTAGAAGTCGTGAAGATAATTGAGTTTATATTCGTGATGATGATTGCGTTGATTTTCGTGATGATAACGGAGTTTATTTTCGTGATGATTTTTGAGTTGATAGTCGTGAAGATAATTGAGTTGATAGTCGTGATGGTAATTGAGTTTAGAGTCGTGATGATGATTGAGTTGAGAGTCGTGATGATAATGTAGTTGATAGTCGTGATAATGATTCAGTAGATAGTCGTGAGGATGATGTAGTGGATAGTCGAGGTAATTGAGTTGATAGTCGTGATGATGATGTAGTAGATAGTCGTGAACATAATTGAGTTGATTGTCGTGATGATAATTGAGTTGATAGTCGTGAAGACAATTTAGTTGATAGTCGTGATGAATATTGAGTTGATAGTCGTTATGATGATGAAGTGGATCGTCGTGATGATAATTGATTTGATTTTCGTGATGATAATTGGTTTGATTGTCGTGATTAAGGTTGAGAAGATAGTCATGATGAGCGATAGGAAGACCATGTTGAATTGTTGATTATGTAAATGATATCCGTGAGTATGATGGAGTTGATAGTCATTATGATGGATGATAAATCGATGTTGATCAAGTAGTTGATCATCATGATGATGATGAAGTTGTTAATTGTGAAGATGGATATAACATTTGTTGTGAAAATAAGTTGATGATGGATATTACTTTGATTTTGATTATGGAATTGATAGTCATGGTGGTGATGTAGTTAAACTTCATTGTGATGGATGAAGCATTCATGATGATAATGTATTTGATAGGCGTTATAATTGATGTGACATTCGTGGTGATTATTTAGTTGATAGTCGTGATGATAGACGTGACATTTATGATGATAGTGTAGTTGATGGTTGAGATGATGGATGTGACATTCATGGTGATAATGCCTTTTATGTAACGAAACAGATTTGGAAGATGAATTCCACTGTGTATGTTAATGTACTAAATATATCACCATCAGAAAGAAATATATAAAACCATTTTACTACAATACACTATATGTATATAATTTCTGCCAATTACTGGATGGTAATAACACAAATGAGCTATTAATGTTGGCAAAATATGTTAAACAAGCGTTAAAAGCAAGAAAAACGTTTTTGAACATTATTTTGTAATATACATAGGGTTGTCCTCCTAAACACTGTAACACTGTACGAATACTTCAGAATTGTTATATCTGATCTTCTTAGGCATTTAATTAAAATGTACTAACTGTTCATTAAGACGTCAGTCTAAGTAAAATAAAGTTATGTATAAATATATAATATATGGAGTATTTAGTGTATTGTCAACCTATATCTAACCATTGCACAATGTTAAACAAAATTTTTAAAACGTGAGAGCATGTATGTTTATGTTATTGATGTATTAAACGATGTACTCTGTACAGTCTCAATAAAGTGTCTTGTCTTGGTGATAATGTAGTTGATATTCGTTATGATGATGGAGTTTATAGCAATGGTGATTGATTTGACATGTAAGGTGTTCATGTAGTTGAGTGTCGTCTAGATAATGTAGTTGATAGTCATGGTTATTGATACTGTTGAGTATGTACATGTAGCTGATAGTCGTGATGATGCATGTCATATTTATGGTGATTATAAAGTCGATAGTCGTGATGATGTATGTGACATTCGTGGTGATTATATGGTCGATAGTCATGCTGATTGATGTGACATCAATGGTGATTATATAGTCAATAGTCGTGATGATGGATCTGACATTCATGGTGATTATAACCAATACTCGTGATGATAATGAAGTTGATAGTCGGGATGATGTTGGAATGCATAGTCGTGGTGCTGGACAAGATGCGTGTCGATAGTCGTGGTGAAGTATGCGGTATACATGGTGGTGATGGAGGTGATAGTCATGGCGACGAAGGAGGTGAAAGTAGTTGTGATGGTGGAGTTTGGTAGCTGTGGACATAATCACAGTTGTTTTCGCGGTGATTATTGATGTATTATTTGCGATGACTATGGTGGTGATAGTCATGTTGAGAATGCAACTCTATCGCAAAACAAAGACATCTGTATGGAAGACAAATATTATGAAAGATATCGGTCACCTTGACATACACATGCTCTAGTTGCACCTGTTTAATTCATCGCTTAACTGTCTTTATAACGCATTTTTTTTGCATGAAACAGCGTGGATGCGGGTATTGAGTAGCTTGTTTCACATTTAATTCACGGAAAATTGATTTTTTTTTATTAAAAGGATGTTTGATAAATTATTTGACATAACATAAGTTTTGATCTCGGTTCCGTACACCAAAGCGTTGAAAAGGCACCTTCTTTTGATAGTTAATCTGATATGTACCTTTATATATTATGGGCAGTTTAACTACAAAAAAAATAATATTTCATATGCGCTCAAATGCTAAGTAGTTCATTCACCACTCGATCTCGTGTCATTATAATGCTGTGAACAAAATTGCTCAACCCATCTATGCATATTAAGTATCAGTAATTTCAGCACTAAATCTACACGAAACATCCCTGAAGAAGTAACACCGAAATCAGCAATACCACCAATTTACACACCAAAGCAAACATTAGAATAACCATTATACCTTCACTAGTTAATCATAACGCACATATACAAATCACACCGGAAACACGAGCATCGACAAGAATAACACACACAATGACAAGAAGCATCTCTTGAATTATTGACAACGACATCGCTATCAGCACCGTCGACACCAACAACGCAACTTACAGCAACAGCTTTATTTCAACATAAAAAGAACACCATCACCGGCATCAGATACACTGCCATGCACTTCAAATCATTTAATCATTAGTATCAACACCACCGACACCAGCAGCACTAACATATGCTTTATCATCATCACCACCGACATCGGCAGCATTAACTCTTGCGTTATCATCATCTCCACCGACATCAGCATCATTACCATTGACATCTGCATCAACACAATCGGCATAATCATATCCCCACTGAAACACCATCACTGACATAATCAGCATTTTCACCATCATCACCACCTACATCAACATCGCAACGACTGTCATATGCATGTGTACTACAGATATTAGAGTCTCCACATCCGATATTAGCACCGCCACCACTCATATTACAACCCATCATACTCGACATCAGCATCACTACCACCAACATTTACAGCAGCAAGACACAAATAAGCACTTTCGCTCGAATCAGCATCACCACCATCGCAATGACCATCACCTCTTTCCTGTGCGTGCATTTCTTAAGTAACGAATACAAACATATCGCGCAAGAAATGTATACAGTTTAACACTCAAATTATTTTAATTTTTATTTCAAAAAAGGTTTCATAAACATATGTAATTTAGGTCAAGTATAAACTATTGTAGACGACGTTCAACGAAAAGCCTGTGCTGATTGAAACAAAGTAAGGCAGTTCGCGTAAAGGTGAGTCCAAATACAAAAAATGCTTTCTAAATTTAAACTTTCTTTGTATGCAAAGCACGAAAAACAGGTACAATTATACATATCTGACGTAAGAATGATTATACGAATATAAGGAACGACATACATCTACATAAAATAGAAAGTAATTCAAATAATAATTAAGTTTACATCGTGTTTTTTTTCATATCGCAACAATGTTGTGTTTAGGGAAAATCTATTCAACTGAAATGTGAATACCTTTGATATTTATCACTGAACAACCGCAGTTTCTCACGATGAAACTCGATTCCCTATGTATTTATGTAATTCTGCGTATTGAAAACGTACATCCTTTTTCATAACCCAGTGACGATTGAGAATGAAGGATAAAATGAATGCAAGTCACTCAAATTACTGCTTCATCTAGTATAGAAAGAAAAACCGGGACAAATAAAGCGGGAAAACTAATGCTAAAATAGTGCCCGAGTTGTTTTAATATATAGGGGGATTGTTGTTGGTGGTGTTTGTGTTGTTTTTAATGTATTGTTCATATTTAATTTAACTGGGGGCAAATGTATACATTATGTTAAAATCTGCTTTGTGATATTTACGCTATATGCAATTATGTTTCTCTTATCATACGATAGGTGTAACCTAGCCTTCATGAAAAGTAATTCATATCATGTGATGATCGAGGCCGATTTATAATGTATATCAAGTTTTGTTTTCATGATTGATGCGGTTATTAAAAAATCCAAGAATATGATTAAGAACAAAACAGCGAGAAGTCTTATCGTTTTTAAACGATAGCCTATTGGTAAAGGCGCAAAACATTTAAAGACTTGTTTAGTACTAATTAAGACTCAAAATTGAATAACGTTATTAATGTATCCCACACAAAAAGCTCATTTCAAGAAAAATTCGATAATGGCCTTGACGCTTATATAGTATTTCGAATATTAAGATACCCTTGCCCCGATGTGGATGTAGCAAATGATGACTCAGCGTGAACGAATTGTATTATATTACATTAGAGTACTTTAGCGGGAATGTTAATGTAAATATATATATGAGTACGAACCATTTCTTCAGTAATTATCAATTAACCACACATGTGCTTTATTATAAATATCACACAATACTGTGTTATATTTCGAAACACGTTTTTTTACATATTCTTTCGTGCACGTACAGTTAAATTAAAAGCCTAATCAGTATTGTCCAATTTTGTGTTTCTTTCGAAAGGTTGTGCGACTTATTTCTTAAAGCATATAACTATTTTCCAAATATCTAAGATCTTTACAGTTTTGTAACTACTCATTGTTCTTAATAACAAATGATAATGCATGAGAAATGAAATGTCTTTAATAAAATCCGCTGTCTTTAGTGTATAATTATACATCTCCAATGACGATGAACGTGTGATCATTTTTTATTTGTATTACTTACATTTCAGAATCTTACATTGGCAGTTTTATGTATTGGTAGTTAATGACAATCATTATAATCATTAAAGGAAAAGAAGCTGCAAACAAAAACTGCGTAACCGAGTCAACAACGATCGCATGCATTTGTCCATGCGTTTAACCTGCACAAACAATCAGCTTGAGAATGCCCACGTGGCTGTGTGTAAATAACTATGATCTAGAAGAATCCGGTCATCTCTGCACTATTTTCACAATATTTCAAACTTAAAGTAGTCATACGACAAAATAGTACAAATGTTTGAATAAATCATGAACAGTTATTAAGTACTAGGTAATATATACACATGCTAGTCTTGTGTTCACAGTTATATAAAGTTGATGGCAACAATTAGCAATAATAAATTTTGGAATTGTGAACAATATCGTTGTTATGTTATTTTATTTTATGTGTAATTAGCCCATGATCTACCATTATTAAGAAATTATAAATGTAATTTATTACACATACCCACAAACACAATTTAGCGGCGAAATTTCGCTCAAATAAATTAATAAACAAGCATATTATATCGCTAGTCATTTTTTTAAAACTCACTTAACTTATTGGCTAAAATATACATTATATTAGTGACTAGACATATAGTGCAACATTGAAAATTCTCACTATAAAATAACAAGCATGATTTTCAAAATTTCTGTCTCAAATCCATTTACTAAAAATCTCAACTTTCGATTAGCCCTGGTACTGGACTAGCAGTCACGTGAGTCACTACGGAACAAGGATGGGTATCTCGGGGACAACCAGTTTTTTCTCACACAGCGTCATTGAAGGACAACATGCCATTACGTTTGACACTGATGACTCAGGTTCACGTTTCAATCTTAAACATTATAGGATCCTGCTCTGAGACTTGCTTTTTAACGGCTATGAGGAAGTAACACACAAGTCGATATAAATATATTCGTGTGTCGACAGCCCACTCACAAAACCCTGTTGAGAAGGCACCCTTTGCTTTAAAATATTTTACTTGAATCCAAACAGCTTAAAAACCTTAAAGAGAAATGCGGATTTGATATAATGGGGTTGGAACACATTTTTATTTTAATATAAATAAGTGTCTTACATTGTCCACTTACGAGAGAATATGTTTTGATAAATACTAAAACTCTAGCTTACAAATGCGTCTAGCGAGGTCTTAAATCAACAGATACTAATAAATGAATAGCACCGGTTTGGAAAGGAAAAACAAAGTTTCATAAAGATACGAACTCTAACATAAGCGAGGGAAGACAGTATATTTTCAGTGTAAACCTTCAGCCAATCAATGGTGCAATTATTATACATCATACACATAAGTGGGTTTAGCTTTCAATTGATATTCATTAAACATTAAATCCATTGATTAAAAAAACGTTATTTTATTTGGACAATGAGTTAAACTGCCTTATCAAATATTTCCTTGACCTTGCGATGCTTAGTTCGGACTTGTATTTAAGAGTTTTTCCACATCTTGCTTAAGCAGTCCTGTTGATGCCATTGCTGAAAATATATGTGCAGCTTTATGATTAGAAATGTTTGTTCTAGCAAGAGCAGCAGCTACTTAAGGAGCCACAATTTTAGCAGTGCCTTTGCTGTCTGTATCTTGAGAGCTTTTGGAATGGATGGGCCAGCTTCTGGTTCAGCATTTGAAGGCTGTGACTAATTCTCATCGCTAGACGTAGCAGTTACAAGTAACATCGGTACTTATGTTGTCGCTCCTGTTGAATTTAGTTTTAGTGAATGCTTCTCAGCTGCTAAGTTCATGTTCGTTGCTCTATCTTTCTTAAGAGAAAGTGATTTGTATACACCGCCCATTCTACCTCAGCGACATTTTTCAGGCTGAGCATGTAAACAATCGGTCCGCTGCAATCTTTATGGTTGGCATTGTATCATGATGAGCAATACTAAAATGATTATTTAGTATTTAACATAATTTCTGCTGAAGATTTGTTGCAGAAGTCCGTTTGATATTTTTCTTGAGACATTGCCATTCATAATGCAGTTTACAGACGAATGCAACCACCTAATGTTTGGCTTTTGTTGGAATTCTGGCCATTCCCCATATTCGACACAAATGTGAAACAGATTTGTAAATACTTTCCTGCAAACTCTTTTTCTCATCTCATTGATGATGCTGTCATTATAGAGGAGAAGCGCTAAATGGTAGTGACATTCCAAGAAGTTGAAGGCTTAGATAAGCCTCTCAAACGAATTCAGCCATTTCAACATCCGACTGCTAAGAAACCTCACAACTTTGTTTCTAAGAGCACTAACTGTTGTTTTTTCACGAGTCTTGGCATATTGAAGGATTTCTTGCAGGTCGAGCCTAGTGAATGGGAATCTCATCCAGAGTATCAAGAAAGCAAACGTCGTGTGCAATCTTTCAAAGTCGTCAATGACCTGGTTAAACGTGGGGTTGTGTTAATTAAAGAGTTTAATTTGAGTCAGACACTCAATTAAGAATAGGAACAATATCTACTTCAATTCGTCGACGACCGTGGACATTTTTTTTCTGCACCAACTAAGTCCTCACTTCTGCAGTTGATGCAAAATAACAGTTAATGGCCCAAATAATATAAACGATATGACCCAGATGACTATTGAATTTTAATAAAGATCATTTGTACTTTGATATTATCTATAAACACAATTTTAGATAATAATGTATCGAAAAATGCCATAGTTGTGTTCAGCAGGTTTTTTACTCGGGATTACAGGTTGTGACACAAATATTAAACACTTTGAAAGTGTTGAGCAGTCCTTAATATTGTTATATTCAGCCCCCAATTGTTGTTCAGCTTTGCTCTTACTAGCATCATATAATGGAGGATTTGAGAACACTTTTCTAATATTTTCATTTTATGCAGCACCCTTGTAAGCAGCATCATGCCATGAGTATTATTAAAATTTATAAAGGGAAAACTTTTAAAAATATTCTTATATAATAAGCAAAGCCCATTGGTTTCATATTTGGCACATGGCAACATCTAGAGGTATTAGAGAAAGAAGTTAAAGTTAGGCCATGGGGTAAAACTTACCATATAAACCTTTCTGCGTCAATAGGCCCTGCGCTTTGATAGAGAGTATTTAACATCAGAAAGTGCCTTTTTAAAAACATTCCAACTATTCTCAACGAATCAAATCTGGCTTGGCCCCAGGTCTTACAATTTTTATAATTGCTGATCCTCTCATACGTGTTTTTAAAGTATTACTCTAGCGTAAAACTTTGCCAAAGTTATTTGGCTGGGCAAACTGATTAATTTAGACTTACTAAGCAATTAATGTTCAATCCAAAATATGCCCCTGTCGTCAACCGAAGCCTAAAAAGAGGAGTCCCAGGTTGTTCATCACTGAGCTACATGTTTTGGAGGTGAACATTCAATAACTCACAGGCTCATCTACTTTGGCGAGGATAGGACTTGTGCAAAATTAGTGCAATTCAACCACAAACATCGACTAATTCTGTATATATATATATATATATATATATATATATATATATATATATATATATATAAATATATATATATATATATTATATACAATGATTATTTTCTGTTACGTAAGGTAGCAAAATGTAATGTGTCAATTTTAACTTTTATGTAAGCACAAATTAATAAGTATGTATTTAATATGTGTTGTCGTGTATATGAACTGATGTTTACAAATGATATGTCCTTTTATGTAGTTGTTCTTACAAAAATATACATATTATTATGATCAAACTATACAGTTTTGCATTTTCATTTAACATGTCTCAAAACCTCAAAGTTATCCGGGTTTTTTTTTAAATTCCGCCAGCAATCTGATTTGCGGCCCAATCTGTTCTCTCCATAATTTGAAATTCCACCTATCATCTGAGTTATAATCGTGATTTTTTTTGTCCGCCCGAAATATTATATTCCGCTTAGAAGTCAACCGTAATATGCAATTCTTCTGGAATTGACATAAAGACATAATACGCCGACATATCACTTTTACACCCGAAATTGTGTTTCCCACTTTGTACTTACTCAGTGTATATAATTGCATATAGGCAATAATCAGATTGTATGATTGAAATTCTGCTTACGCGTTTGCTATTATAAACAAAAACAGGACTCACAAGTCCTATTATATGCTTATAAAATCATGCTATGATGCTGTGATCTTGACCGTTGACATGTTGATTAAAAATACCTTAAAGTTTCCTATTTCTCACATTTTACCATAATACCAATTTGCAAGTTTGTATATTAAATAATTATTTCTATACTGTTTGAAAACGGATTGGTCTCCTGCCGGTTATCCGACCGACCGTCCTATGCACGGCCGGGTGCAAGGCACGACAATGTGGCATTGTTTGTTTCATCATTGTGTGGGTATATGTATCGTTTACATGTGACTAGCATTTGTTCTATTTGTTAAATCATAAATATGACTTTTTATGTCTTGTGAACAAGAAGCGCTCATTATTCCCTTTTATATGAATAGACAATACTTTATCATATATCTGTTCCGAAAGAAAGTTGAACAGTCACAATATGTATGTCTTTTAATTGGAACACGTATCATTAATGGCAACTCTCGATATATTGTATCACTACTAATAAGCGTGGCTATTTAGAAAATGTAGATTTAAATCGAGCTATTCAACATGGTGGTACGTCAATGCGCCCTCATCTCATAATTGAATATAATTGAATATTCTTTAGTAGGCCGAGTTCCTCCCGCATCATGATTTTTGACGCTGCTGAAATCCAATTGCAAACAATCGACGCTTAGGTAATTCGTTAAGGAATCAATGTCATCGATAAATGAACTCTCCAAAACTATTATTTCTTTCAAATAATATATATTATATTTCGTTAAAAAACGTTGCACTTTTCATATATTTACCAGATGGAGCAAAACAATAATAATAAACAACAGTGCAGATCTGTAAATTTGTAAGAAGCATTAAAACAAACTATTGCGAACAAGAAATATCTTTAAAAAAGATATACAGCGTTGATTGTGGTCGATGTTTATGAACGATCAAAAGTTATCTCTATGAGATAAAAAGAAGCGGATGCCTTTTTTCTGCACAGTTCTTAGCTACATCACAAGCAAATCAATTACGGGGTGTTGCGCCAGATTTCGTGGCTTATTTTGCTTTATGTGATATAATTACTCAGATATCTATATTTACAGAATAGAAAAACACAAGAAACATGAAAATAAACGAGTGCATATAGGTCAGCCGGCAATACTCGAATCTTATTTAATTGCATAATTATAGTATAGTGAATTATTGTGCTCATGCTTAATAAACTGGTCTAAATTGATAAATATTTCTAATTAATTTTATCAAAATTGGTCCTTATCATGCAAATGTTGAAAACATATTAAAAATCGATGATTGACATACCACAATAATATCGCCGAATATCTTTATTTAGTATCTTTCTGAAATCTTTCAAAGATTTCTGCAACTGACCGCAAACTGACCTTGATACCTTGCGGATAGGAATGCAATGCATTAAAGTTAGGTAACAATTCTGCTGCTGAAACGACGGCTTGTTTACGCCAACTGTACACGAACAAGGCTACAGCTGTGCCTAAAATATTGATATATCGACAAAGCGACTAAACGAACTATAAAATAGCATAGATTCCATTTTTTTCCTTCAATGAAAAGATCGCAACCCCTTCTGCGAACTCCGGTGATGAACTGTATAAACTCTGACTTTCACACACTGGCCGCGAATTGACCCGAAACCTTGCGGGTTGAAATGCAATGCAAGTAAGTACTAAATATGAGAATATAGCCTTTAGTATAAACGCTGGTAATTCTCTGAAAATAAAAGGTGAACGCACAAACTGTATTTATGTCGAAAATTGACTGTAAAACTGTTCTATCTATTGAGCCTTTTCATTAGAGATAAAATTGTTTCATGCAGTAAAACAGCGTTACAAAGACGCGGATATGTTTCCAATGTTCTGGTGTTGTACTTCAATCAGCCAATGGAATAAATGAAGTGTATTCATTCGTACCTAGCCGCGGGAAATTTTATTTTAATATTATTGGACACTTACAAAGGTCAAGTCAGGGTGAAAAGCTGGCTTAATACAGCTTACGCCGAAAAAATACACCAGTTTTAGAGTAAAAAATAATGTAAAAAACAGAAAAACCATTAACTACATTCGTGAAAACTCTATGTATCTGTATATGTGTATTAACATTGCGACTGGATCGTGGATATGCTATTAATCTGTTATATTGCATTGTGAATATTTTTGGTGGATGGACTTTTAAACAGCGGTTAACGTTGACAAACAATATAGATGGGTACTTAGTGACAAGGAAGATTAAATGGTTTCTGGTCAATTTGACCATGGCATGAATTGATAAAGTCAAAGGTATTGCAATGCCATAATTGCCATGTTTTTTCCTTACTTAATGCTACATTCTTCATCTTAGTCAAGAAGTTAGTCGAAATATCACGTGCTTTATTGTGTTATTTTTACATCTTTTAAAATATGTTTATATGTTGTTGTTGCCAAAGGCTTTAACTTGCTGTTAATATTGTGATTTTGTGTAAGTGTTGACCTTTGAAGAATGCATAAAACGAAAGACTTCTTTCAAAGTGTGATGCGAAAATGCATTAACATGACTTTTGTCTAACTTTTTGACTTTATTTAGTGATATGCGTTCTGAATATACACTATACGACTATACACTACTCTAAACGACAAAGAAAAATAACATGCAAAAAAGGCGACATCACGATTCGAAAACATGAAGTTCATAATATGATCGTAATTCGTAATCTCGATAATTCGCATCGTACTTTTGCTATTTTCGCGAATAATAATTTGTAGGTCCAAAATGTGAAAACACGATGCGAGATTGCAAATTAATATTGCGATATCGCATCTTTGTTCTGCTATATGCGAGACCGCGAAACACAGATTCCTTATTTCGAAGTTATAGTTGTTATCACACATCGTGATTTTGGTTTAACACGAGCAGAACGCGAGATTGAAAAACAACTATGCCATATTACGAAATTAATGTAAACAAGAAAACACCATATGTGTCTTACGAAAAGTCGTGTTATCCCCAACTTGTGTGCGAACAATATATTACCATCAAACCAGCATCGTAAATCATTCAGACAAGTGTTTGAATGCATCAGTATGAGTGCATATGTTTGAATATTAAATACGGCAAGAATATAATTTAACATTTACACAACATAATGCAAACCCGCATGGCGTTTCTATTTTCACACGAACTGATCAATAAAAAATGTCAAGGCGTGATTCGTCACTGTTGTTTCAAAGTATGATGCCCGAATCATACACATCGGACAGGGCAAGGAGGTGTTCAGTAAAAACTGATGTTACAGTCAAACTAAAAACATATTCTTAGAATGCTTAAAGAATATAATTCTGATGCAGAAAACACATTTTCACTAGAAAACGTGTACATACAAGAAACTGCTTTAGCATGATAGAACTGTTATTAAAAGGTCCCAGGTGTGATCCTCTGTCTGGGATTATTCTCAAGATCTTTTATTTAGACACATTTAATTGTTCCACACATGAAACATAATCAAGCGTGCAACAATAGGCTTTACGTATCGGATGAAAACACTCTTAAATAAATAGGTTTAATACGAATATTGAACACAACTTGATACTACAAGTAATACAGAAATACAGAAATACAACACATTTGAAATATCTTAATCATGTCGGTGGTTTTTCTTTGTATATAATAAAATGAAATGGTCATATTCTGAAACAGATGGAGAGCTCTAGATGGTTATTACTGATTAGGGGTTTAGAAGAAGTTTTCTTCAGGTAACCTCAGAGACATTTACATACCGTATCAGTCAAGGTCAACACGACCAAATGATAAGTTTAAGAAACGCAAAGTATATGCATTTCAAAGAGCATCGTAGATGATTTCTGCAGACTTATACGATCAGGTCTACGCTAATGAACTCTCACTCACTTGTATATTAAAATTTCGGGGGCTTAATGATGTGTTATGAAACCCTTTGCGGTAACCCTCCTTTGGCGCAGACATGATTATAACCTTGTCAACTCTTTAAAACCTAGATTGACCTTATGGACACTCTAGCCGGAACGTATATAAGAAAGAAACGAATTAAGAACCAAATCTACCACAATACCCTCTTTAATACGACTATAAAAGATTGGGACAGACTGCAATGAAAGGTCAACGAAACGACTTTCATAAAATGTTCCCGATTCCGCATTAAACTTTATTTTTTAATAAGCACTGTCTTTCATTGTAACTGATTTATCATTTTATTAACAGTTAAACTAAGTTTGATGTTATTTCATTACACCATGCACATAGTATATCATGGATTTAAATACAGCTCTAATATAGGAAAAGGAATGGACATTAATGTTTCTTTTCACTTATGCAAGGCTAAATTAGAATTCATACACCCGCAGTGTGCGTTTGGTACAAATCAATAGAAGTAAATTTGCAAATCGATCACATGGTTAATTTATTGTTTACGTTTTTAACAAGCAGGACTACATTAAACAACATGCATGACTTTACCTGAGACCAGACAAGACCGCAAAAACATCAGGATCAGAATTAAAAGAATGACCACGGCGATAACCTATAAGGAAAACGCGGGCATTTTTACGATATGAATAACAAAGCATTATTAAAAAAAATATTTCACACAATTTACGTTGATTAATCAAAAATGAGAATGGTATTATCCTGTAGTAAGCGTATGCATCCATTACTTAAATAATTTTGAAATGAACAATTGATACATTCGATTAAGCAAGCAAATTGTGTTGTGTTTGTTTATCTTTGTGTAAACAAATGAAACACTATATTGACTAACCTGGTGATTCTATATATCTCTTTATGAAAAATTACACTAATTTGACATTACGTATACATCCAGAACCTTTTTATGTGTCAGAACGCCCTTTTGTATACTCAGAAGCACAGTGTTTAATATATTACTCAATTAACTTAAAATTATCTCTGCAAACGTTAAGAAAGCAAAATAAAACTTACGAGAAAACAATATCCTGCTTATATCTCAACTGAACTTAACTATTTTTGTCCAATAGAAAGGTAACAAAAATACCACTTACGGTTACAATATCAAATAGTCTTCCGTTCTCTGAAGCAGTGAAAAGAAACAGCTGAAGCGGCAAAGATAATTCATAACATACAATGATATTTAGCGAAACGTAACACAATCTAAACGCATGTATAACACTGCGCTAGGTTCTCAGATAATACATCATATTTTGCAGCATTTATTCACTATATTTCCATGACAGTTTTATTTAAATATGAAGACAAGAAATAGTACCATTCTCGAGGACATCCTGTTCAATTTTAATTTGGTTGTTAATATATACACTCATTCACGTGATGTTGGATTTACCGTTATTGAATCTTAATAAATATGAGACAAAATATTAAAATAATGACATATAATATATAATTATTATATATAAATCATACATTTATAAATAATTATTTTTAAAATTATTTGTTTATATATAAAACAATGTGTATGTCAACCCTTACCCTCCCCAACATACATCTAATTTGTCGATAGGTGCACTTGTGAATTGAAATTTATCTTAAAAATAGTGGTTTTGTATTTCCTCGTTTGTTCTTCAATATTTTTTTTGTCTTGTGCTTTCTTTCTTCTTCTTAACATTTAGGCAAGGTGTTTGCCAGGTTAATCGGTAAAGCTACACAATCCATTAAAAGATTTGTGGACATCCAACCAAGGCTCGAGTTTTGGTTGTTGAAAGTTTCACAAAAGAAACATGTATTATATACATATTAATAATTGGACTCAATACTGATGTTTTTCACCATTTTACTGGAGCGCCAGTTAAAGAAATGTAATAGGAATATTAGTTTCAGCCTTAAATAAAATTTCGCTATAAACTATTATAATAGTTTTTTTTACAATGCACCCACACTTAAGGATCTCGTTCTTTCTCCATCTTATATCAAACTACTTCATGAAACTCAACTTCTACACATTTCAATTTTATGGATAATAATGGTCAGTTGTGACTAAACAATAGCTAATTCATTGTCTTAAACCAACTAATTAACATAACATTCGGCATATGCCATCTTAAAACGGTTTAGGGTCTGTTTATGAAAAGGTGTGTTATGTGTAGTTTTACAATAGAAAATTGTATACTAGAGACGTTTTGTCAATACATATTCCCTGATTTTGGAAATCACTTGCACTAGTTATGCCATACTTGATGTTTGTAAAAGCGGTTATATATTAAACATCTTTAATCTCCACGGCAACAACTTTTGTTATTTTGTCTCCCTCATAACTAGTGTTTTTTATGCGTTTAGTTGTGTGCCTATATAATTTGTTTGTCTTTTTGGCAGTTGATTACTTGTCATAAATGAATGGCCTCAAACTGGTGCGCGAGACATACTTTCGTAGTTTTGGGGAGCTTTAAATATTTTTATTTACGATTTTTAAAATAGAAAACTTATGTTTACGAAGTTTTATATTAAAATGACACTCTCGTTCACATTCAAAAACCAATATACAGTATATTTATTTAATATTTCTCAAAAACACAATATTTGAGATCTATCCACACAAACTTATCTTATTTTACGTTCATTACAACAAATTTGAACTTTAAACGGACCTTTTTACGTTTTGTTAAATTGACAAAAGTAAAAAAAAATGTTTCAGATTCTCAATTTTTTTGTTGTGGTTCTGATATTTGTGAGGAAACAGTGATACTGAAGTTTAACCATGCTTTAAAATATCCATTATATGCATCTGTTGATGATTTAAATATCTAAAAATTAAAACGCGTTGCAAAGTGAAACGATTGAATAATTTGGAGAGTACTGTTGTTGTCGTTATATTTTGTGACACTAAGAGGATTGCTTATATAAAGTATACAATACATCACTCATTGTATGAGCACGGATGGCCGAGTGGTCTTAGCGTTAGACTTTTACTCCAGGTGTCAGTGGTTCGAGCCCAGTTGAGGGTTACTGTTTGTCTTTCTTTAATTGTATTCTTATTTTTAATGGAGCTTTTTAGATCTAATGTTTACATTTATCATTATAAAGCATTTAATGACAAACTTCAATTCGTGCCGAAATCTGCGAAAAGTTCCCTTTAATAATCAACATAGGTAGTTGTGCTTTCCTTCATAACAGAAAATAAATATACATATTGTTACACGGTATACGGTACAACATACAAATAAAGATGTTTAATGATTGGAGGATAGGTTTTTAAAATAATTTGGCTGCATCATCTCTGTTTCCCTCACCCTGTCTATTCACCGTATTTGGGAAACCTTTATTTAGTGCATCAAACGAACAAAATACGAACAACTGTTAAGGTTCTTTTATATTGATATTTTTATCTTTATTATGAAAATCGCAATTTGTTATAAATCATTACAGTTGAAAAGCGACATTCTAGTGAAGCATACAGATACAATTACGACTACCATGCTTATTACATTATTTTGCGAATAGGTACACGAAACAAGATTGGATGAATTATGATGGACAATTATGCAGCAGAACAAACTTAACAATTTCCTTAATGTTAAATGTGGCGTGTATGCTGTTACAAATTTACTCAATATAGATTACATGCATATGCTATGTGTGTGTTTTGTGTTGAGTCACAGATGGTGAAAATGATAATTCTTTACAAAGAATAGTGTCACATCCACCGAAAAAATATAGTGAACGATATTATATTTAATATCATTGTTGACGAGTTTGTAAAGTTAAAAAATAAGCCTATTGTAGAAAGTTCAACACATTCTTAAAACTCAATTTCAAAAGCGTTACAAGACACTTTTCAGTTTTGTTACATGTCGTTTCGGTTGTTTTGTGAAATTACTACGTGTGCGAAACTTACCAATCACTCAGTTTCATAACGTTGAAAACAGTAACTGTGAAATGTGACAAAATACGTTAATTTTATACAGGTGCCAGTGATAACTAATTTAGTTTACTTAACTTTACTGATAAATATTATATTTTACTGAAGAATATAATAACAGTGGTCGGTAAGATGTACAATGGAACTAGCATTTAACAGCTACGAACGAAGTTTTTATTGACTATTAATTTGCTTTAGTATATTTTACGAGAATCTCAATTAAATGCTAGCTCAATGCAGCATCTACTTTCCAATACACTTTGAACTTTGAAATACGTGAAAAAAAACGCATAAAATAGACAAAACGCAGCCAATACCACTCTTATTTTGGACTTTTTACTTTAAATGAAACGTTTTACATTTCAAACAAACATACAACAGTTACAGTTATTTATGTATTGACGATATTCTTCAGAATGCCGAATGTACGGTTTTACCTTGATTTTGACTTACTTACCTTACAATATTATACTTTTCAGCGTAGATTTATGATGTGAACACAATATGATTCTACCTAACATTCGGACAAGATCAATGAGTTTGATTGGATGAAATTTTTTACACTTATTCTACAAGATTTTTTATGTTTTTACAGTAATACAACGCATGTATATCTAGGGAATTTGTATATAAATAAATGAATTAAACCTAGCATTCGCCCAGCCAATCATCGACTTAATTGTAATTTTGTTAAATTATTTACTAGTTTGACATATATATTTTAATATTTTTTTCGACACCGTACTCGCAAAGGTAGGTTGCGAATTCGTCCGTTTATAAGAGCAGTTCTTTTGTTAAAAGCCCTGTCATTCTGCAGTCAATAAGCCATTACGAATTCGAAGCGTATGCGAAGCGTTAACATAATGACTACACTACTTGTTTATCGTCACGTGTTCGCTCCATCGCTCCCGATGAGTATGCATCTATGCGTTTTGTGTTGCTTATCCGTTCGCTTTTTTTTCTTCGCAAAGTTTCAGACTGACCACAATGATGCGTTCCGTTAAATAAACGCTACTTAAACGTGTTCATTTGCTATTCTTTTTCTATAAATTCGCTACTCAGTCGTTCGCCATACTCCGCGCTCGCTTCTCAATCGTTTTGCGTATGGTTCACAGTCCGTGATACCCAGACCTATCGTTTATGGGTGCGGTAAAAAGCGATAAGTAGCGTTTTATTTGCGATTTAAAGCGAGTGTGTACCGAACGATAAGCGAATATTCCGCTTCATCGTATCAAAAGCAAGCACCCTCTGGATATCTCAATTGCAAATCAAACCTTCGCTCAGAACATTTTGTAAATTATTGTCACGTCTCCATGGAAGATCAAGCCAGAAGGGACCTGCCTTTTTATAAATCAAAGCAATAGTTAGACTTACAATGTGAAACTAATGGAGAAAAGGTTAGGAAAGAGGCAGCGTGCCCATTTTGTGAGGTCGAAGATCCCACCTTGGTATGTATGATCCACCCATGCTGCAGCTTAGGAGAGAAAACCCCACCTCATTCTACCACTTCCTTGCATTCCTCTATATGTTTATGAGCTGCTACTTAAACTGACACCAAGGCCTCCGAAACAGAATGAAGTATTTCTATACTTGAAATAAACCCATGCGTTTAATTAACTGCTGACCTTTATTGTTGTCTGTTTAGCCTATGAGCCGCCATATGCAAAACTGCGTAAAATGCCATATGCGGCAAGCGTAGCTCATGTTCAGTCTGCGCATAATCGGCCCTTTCCGCTAATGATACCGAAAAACCTTGCATGGTTTTATGACGGACAGGGTACTTCCCGACCAGACCGGTCGAATGCGAAGGCTACGCCGGACATGAACTCGCCGAATGTGGCATAATGCGTTTTTCGATTCACGCAATAAAAATGTGGTTTGTTGTGCAGCAGAAGGGTTAAAATTGATTGATTTATATCGGTCAACTGTCTCTTGTATGGGTATGTCGTTATATTGATGATGTTGTTGGTTTTGATGCTAAGCATCGGTGAAATGTGGATGCTAGCGACAAATCATTTGAAGTTATATTTTGTATGTATTTATATGATATGTTTTCATAGTCCAAAAATACAGTGCAGTGGTCCCAAACTACTGTTCATGCTTTATTATATGTCAACAATAAAGTAAAAGTTGAGTTATTGTTCGTGGTTGAGCTGTGGTTTAACTCGACAGTTGAGAAGGCGTTCAACACAGATGCTCTGTTGAGCTCATATACTTCATCAGTAAACTAAGAGTGAACCTAAGAAACAAAGAAATCAAAAACTTATTACCAAGAGGTGTTTTAAATGACGTCCAAAAGTATCATTTCCGAGAGGCCGAGCTAACCCTGCCACTATTGCAAAGTCATTTAATAATAAATAGAAACAGTTTTCGTGGCATTTAAACACTATTTCTATCAACAATCATACTGTTTACTTTTATTGTCGTTATTGCAGTGATAACGCTAAGAGAACATTATTATGTAAGCTTTAGAATTGAGCCTAGGTTTGCTACTAATACAACTATTGAGAAGGAACATATGTTCACACATTTCATATCTAGTGAGTTCGAATGTATTGACATGGATTGGTAAGTTTCGCCCGCTTAGTAACTTTCCTTAACAACCTGAATGATATTACAATCTGAAAAGCGTTTATAAAATTATATAAAAATGCTTTGACACAATAAACCTGACAAGATTTTAATTTATACATTTTTCAACAATGTTGTTTAAGTAAATTTTGATTGCATCATGCTATTTTGTTTAGAGGATTTTAAACTATAATTTGTCATTTATATCATTTCCCCAATCTCTAACGTGTCGTATGTCATACACGCCTTGGATACATTTATACAATGTGTAAGCATAAACGATCACATTTTAAATAAATCAATTGTAAAGTTCGTCCTTTCGCATAATACGATGATTCTTGTTTCCTTTTCTTTTTCAACAAATGCGATAGTAATCAGATAGTGGGCTTTATGTGTAAGCGTTTCATTTGGACATCGCCTTTAATTGATAATACTATATGTATCATTACGTAGCGCATAATTATATTTAAATTATCAACAGGAAGAAAATGTACAGCTTCCTATTTGGTGTTTATGTGGTGCATTCAATAAAGGACTTTAAATTGTGGCGGTTAGACGGATTCAATAAACTAACCCACAGTATTCTTTTAACCAATATTTTTATTTAGTTCATCAAAAATCCTGATTGGTTTGTGTGTGTGCGTTTGAAGTAAATTATTTTTCAAACTACATGAACTAAATTAAGCAAGGGGACATCTTTAAATAAATTATAGATGATAATTAGCTATATCTAAATTAGTTTTGACCATAAATCTGACCACAAATCATCTTAAGGTATTTAGTTAATGGCAGGTTTCCGAAGTATAGTATCGATGACAATTGTTGACAAAGAAAGCTGAATCGGGTAACTTCATGATTTATTTATATTTAAATTGCATTTTGTATAAATATTCGACCGGTTTACTTATATATTATAGAAGCGCCTGAGCGAAATCCGCAAAACTTCAACAAATATGAAGAAAACCGCAGAATTGAAATATTCCATTTATAATTTGGTAGTTATTATTTTATGCATGCATTTTGTTTTACAATTTTGGAACAAATAACGACTGTGTTTAACTACATAAAATACTTCTTTGAGTGATAAGCATATGGTTGTGTTTTCACGTAATCGTTCATAGTTCATGGACGACACATAGTTACTAGCAATGTTCATTACTCTTAAATTACTGGTGTGTAGCCTATCATTCGATATCTCGTCATGCGCGTATTGTCATGATGACGAGATTTGCATTAACTACCATTTTCTCGTGTCACGCATTGGACAAGTCCGTCCCTCCCTATTTATGTTGGTTTCTCTGCATTATGTAGGATAAAATATTCAACAGCACCATATATCAGTTTCTAGTCCAACTTAATGTCTGACTTAATTAATATTTCAGTTATACAAATACGTTGTGATTGCTACATGATTGTGTCTTTTTTCCATCTGTACACCTCTAGGTCTAAACACTAACTAACTATTTCCCTCTAACATTTGCCCTGTGAAACTCAGTTATGAATCCTATTGGTCAGTCTTCTAAATAAGCTGGTTGGCTAGATTACTAAGAATCCCATTGGTCAGTGTTCTATGCGTGCTTATTTCTGATTGTATGGATTACTGAAGACACTGAATCAATGAAGCCCTGGGAACGGGATAAACAAACCACCCAAATATTTACAAACTTTATCAAACCTTTTGAGATTTAACTGTATAAACACTTTTGCCTGACCAATACAAACATACCCGGCCTTGTGTCAACCATACTATTCTTTAATCTCTCCCTCATCGATAAGCTTATTTGAACATATGTGCACTTTGTGACTGTCATGTTTACTGGCCCTTTTGATAAAATTTTCAATATTTTTTAAATGAGATAAACCCATATATTCCACCTATTCCCGATGTATATTCAATTTTGCAGTTGTAACCCGCTATACTTAAGGCCCATAATTGTATTTTCTTGTTTTGCATCGTACTTTCGAGCAAATACTTAAGTGGCTTGTGATCAGTTCTGATATCAATTCAGCATTGTGTAAATAATGGTGTAATTTACTTAGACTGTAAAATATGCTGTAACATTCTTTTTCAATGGTACTATATTTGCATTGTGTGGGGCTTAATCTGTGCGATATGAAAAATATCGGCTTTTTGCCCACATAATTCCCAGTTTCGTCATTTTCGCATTTTTGAGTCAAACAGACTCCTACGCATTTATCAGATGCATCAGTATACAGTATATGACCTTTTTTGGATCAGGGTATGAAAGATAAGGGATTTGTGTAAATAGTTCTTTTAATTGTATGAAACTATCTTCACATTGTTATGACCATGTAAATGGGACATTCTTTCTCGTGAGATTAATGAGAGGCTCGACTACTTCTGAATACGAGGAACAAAATCTCCTATAAAATCCTGCCGCACCTAAGATAGATCGTACATCGCGCACGCACTTTGGCCTAGGGAATTGTCGGATCGCTTCCACTTTTAACGGATCCGGCCTTATACCGTTTTGATCTATGATGAAGCCTAGGTATCTAGTCTCTCTTTGTAAGAATTGACATTTCGATAGTTTAAGCTTTAGGTTATGTTTACTGAGACTCTGTAGTACTGTATTTACGTGCGCTAAGTGTGTTTGCAAGTCAGGTGAGAATATTAGAATATCGTGTAGATACGCCACAGCGAAGCTCTCACAGCCTTTGAGTACTTTATTAGCCAATTCTTGACATATAGCACCGGCGGAGGAGGCACCAAAGGGCATAACGTTAAATTGAAATAGACCCCTGAATCCCGAAGCAAAAGCCGTTGTTTCTCTGTTCTCTTCTTTTATAGGAATTAGCCAATACCCCGATATCAAATCTAAACTGGTGAAATATTTACTTTTACCTAATAACGCCAATATATCATCTATTAATGGTAATGGATAGGCAATTGGTTTTGTAATTTTGTTTAATTGTCTAAAATCAACGCAAAACTTTTTCTCGTCTTTATTATCTTTGTTTGAGTCATGTGTATTTTTCGTTTTGTCTACCAAAACAATAGGAAAACTCCATGGGCTTCTCGATGGACTTATTATGTTTGCGGCTAGCATTTCGTCGATGGCTTTATCTATGAATACCTTATTGTTTAATGGTGTTCGATACGGTTTCAATTTAATGGGCGGATGATCCCCTGTATCTATGGTAAATTCTATCGCTGAAGTTTGTGATAATTCTAAATTATTTCTTGCGAAGAGAGTTCTGTGTTTTAAGAGTACCGGGAGAATATTTTCTTTTTGATCTTCATCTACACGTAAATCTGATAAGATTTCATCTTTAGATAAACCTGTTTTCGGTTGATTATCTTTGATAACTTCTTGTACTGAGCATATTTCATTATTATTTACCGATTGTATTCGCCCTATGGCACAGTGTCGTCTAAGCCTTATTGTTTTGTGCGTATTGTTTATAATTAAAATGGGAAATTGCCTATCACGCGTTGTCTTGACTACTGAATTTACAATTGTTAAATCAGGTTCATTATCAAAGAAAGAATTGCTTATTCCATTGAATTCATCATTTGTATTTGAACGTATGCAGTTTCTTTTAGCTTGAGCAAAGAGTCTATATGCAGTTTGTGGTTTTAACACAGTATGTCTAGTTAATCTCGCTATCGTTGAAAGGTGTACATCTTCTTCTAGAGGTACATAACAGTTATCAATCCTCAAACATCCTAAATCAAAGTACAAACGGACACCATTATTTTGTAAAAAGTCTCTTCCTCAAATAACATTTCTATTGATGTTACTTACTACAAAAAACATGTGCTCTTTATATATGCTCCCTATTTTGAATCTCAATTTTACACTTCCGTGGACATGTAATGAATTTCCGTTTACCGACTTTAAATTTACTTTTTTAATTATCAGTGCTGGTTTTTGTTTTAACATATCACAAGTACGTTTACTCACGATAGAACACTCGGCCCCGTAATCAATCAGGCTTCTAAATTGAAAACCACCTGTTGAAATAACACAAGAATTTGGACTACCACACAAAGCGATATTATATGTCTCGACTTTTTCATTCTTACCATAGACCCCTTTTTGGTAAGAATTTCCTAGTTTTTTTTATTAATGTACGTTTTTCTTTGAGTACATTCTCTACTAAATTGTCCTAATTTACCACAATTCCAACAATCAATTTTATCTTTCCAATTTTTATCATATTCGTTCTTGCGCCCGTTACCGTTTTGACCGATCGTATGACCGTTCCGTCCTACTGTATATGCACTTATCTCGCGTTGCCTACGGCGACAGATTTCAATAGAATGACCGTGTTTCTTGCAATATGTGCAAACAATAGATGACCTTATATGATCGATATCTGTCTGGATATTATCGGTCGTAATGTTATTAAGTCTATTTACCTGTGATCGCAACTCAAATCTAGCTCTGATACTTTGCTCTTGAATTGCGCTTTTAACAGCATTTGATATGGTTGCATGATTTTCGCGCATTAATTTAAGTCTCAAATAATCGTGCGATAATCCGTCGATAAAAATTTCTACTAATTGTTTTTCTATATAGTCTTAATTTCCTTAAATATTTTCGTATGCATCAGTCGCAAGAGATAAAAGTCGCTCAGCGTATATTTGTACATTTTCGTCGGTCTTTTGTTTAGTCGTCTTTAATAATGAGAAAGCGTATTTTGGGTCTTGAATTTCCGCAAATCTGAATTTAAGCTGTTCCTTTAAATCTGTCCATGTACCTGTCGGATCATCAGTCAAAAAGCGATGTATGTAATCACTCACAAGCCCTTTACTAGATTGGTAAGCAACAACTTTTAATTTATTCTCATCTAAATTGGTAAGCGTTCCATATTTTTCTACATTTTTAATCCAATTTTTAAATTCTTTTGAATTTCCATCAAATGATTGTACAACCTGTGAAATAGTCTGAGTGCTTATGGCCGTTTTCAAATTTTAAAATAATTCAGGGATTATTTGATTTGCCATTTTGATACAATCGTTAGGAAATAAAAC
>NC_068366.1:20749298-20806798 GCF_020536995.1 Dreissena polymorpha
CCAAGGAAGTATTCGATCAACATAAAATACAAATATGTTCGTATGTTTGATAAGCTGCTATTGCTGATTTCGTACCCGTTTAAACAATACTTAAGTTATGTAGTAGCGCTTTAACCAACGCACACTTGTCGTGGGAAAGCTGCTGTATCAGCTCTGTATGAACACGCTTCTGTCAGTAGTTGAAAACTGCCATACTTGATTCACTGGTAGAGGGGCATTAGCCGTGTAAATAATATGATGACCAATGCCTACACGAGTTATATGGCCGAGCCGAGGATCAAAACCCGATTTTCCATTGGTCAGCGCTCTACCAACTGAGCTAGCCTGCCAACATAAAATTATGTAAAACCTGCCTATCATTAATGGCAATTATTTAGTGCATTTTTTTACTAAAACAAGTTAAGCAGTATTATTGACGGTCTTCTATGATATGAGTTACATGATGTCGCTAGCCACATTCTGTCACCACAGCAATAAATCGTTTCAAGAAAATGCAGCGTCGTTCTCGTGAAACAATTTACCTTTGCCAAGGCTTCTGGTACGTGACATTGGTCCCGAAGTTTCAATACATGGGTTAAAGCTAAGGACAGGGCGTCCACAAGCTTTACTAAGAAATTGAATGAATACACGCAATAAAGCTATTCATAATTATTAAACATTAAGGTATTTAAGTTTAAATAATTATAAATATGTTTATTGCACTGTATTTCGTAACAAATCAAGTCCTCGGTCATGATACAAGTAAGCAGATCACTGAATGTTTGTGAATTGAAACGACGAAATCTATATCGTCACCACACATATGATTTTCTTAATTATAATACTTACACGTAATTTAGCAATTAAAGGATCAAGCAAGTATACTTTACAGAACTGAAGTTCTATAAGCGTTTCCTTAAAGCAATTTTTGGACAATCAAACGCTTATAATTGTGTGTACCTGGTGCACTGGGTTGCTTCCCAAGTTAAGCAATGACAAAACTATCCACCGAAACTGGAAACATTAAAAAACTCCATTATTGGTTGGTTACAAATAAAATCAAACAACGACATAAAAATCAAGTTAAGCAATATTATCGAATCAGGCTGTTATCATGGCGCTCTTCTTTCACGTGGGTTAGCTAGTGTCGGTAAAGGTAATTAAACTATTGGTATTTATTTCAATTAATTTTACTAGCAAAGTAATTATGCAAAAAAACATATACAAATTCGTCATCATATTATTGTATACGCAGTATATGATTTGGTTTATTGTGCAACGTTAATATGTATTTTCATCTAAAAATAACTTATCATAACAATTTGCCAGGAGCTCCACATATATTTGCAATTGTGCATTAATACACAGCATTACCCTGTGGTTGTTGATAAATGAAAGACATTAAAAAATCTTCTTATGGGTCAGCAATATTACTTTTGTGCTTAATGTTTCAGATATGGCTATGCTGTTGAGCCAATATAATAACACAATACTAAGCAAATAATTGTGAGAGGAATAGTAGAACTGAATATACAATTTTTTATTTTGTATGCGGCAGTGAAACAATAAACTAAGGGTTATCTTACTTCCATCTCATCTTACTCATTCCCTTACCTCATACATGTTCATGTTTCCTTTTTTATTTTCTTTAGCATTGTTAATTTAAATATATACACATATATTTTTAATGTTTAAAACTCTCAATGCCTTTACCAAGATTAAGCATTTCATGTTGTAAACATTGTGTTACTATGACAAATGCGCAAAAATAAATATCAAAATAGTTATTTAGATTTAACGTATGTATTTTAGTTCGATTGCACTGAATGCACTTATTCAAATGTATTATATACATAATATGTTCAGTTATTTGTAAATAGTGGAACTCATTGTTTAAACAAAATGCAAAATATATTTATTGGTAAACTATGAATGAACATGCTTTACTAATGGCAGATTATTACTAGCATACTCCATATCTGAGGGTTTAAGGAACTGGTTTGAATACTATTCTGATGTACAACAAATCAAAATGGTTATATTCAATAAACGACCAAAATCACTGAAAACACTAATATGCATGTGTATTTAAATATTTTATTCGAAGGCCGAGTAGATATATCTTTGTTTATATTATCCAAACTACAAAATCACTTATCATGAAACTTAATAATTATGAACATGGCACAGCAATACCAAATCAAAGGCAAACACAACAAATGAAAGTAGTATATATGATCTTTATTAAATGTTACACCAAATATAAATATTTTTAAGATTGACAACAACAACATAATACAAGGAGTTAAATACGAGCTGAAACATACGCAATTCATTGGTAACTATTTTAAACAAACCATAGAAGAAGTTGTAAAAATTAAGGCAATAACATCACCTAAGCTAAATCGATGATAGATGCACACGTAAAATAATGTTTGTCAATTAATCAACTGTGTTTTGAAATGAAAAGACAACACTTACACCTTCCTAAATAGCAATAAATGTAGATAGATCTGAAGTAAATAGCCAACACGTGCAAACTTTGATTAAAACTATTCGAAGAAAGCAAAATACGAGTAAGGGTATGCAGCAATTAACGAAAGTAAATAAATAAGCATAGTGATGTGTTACTGTTGTACTAATTCTTTTTTTTAAATCCGCTTGATAAGGGTCTCAGATGAGGTTATGTGAAAATGATTACGCTCGATGTTAACACTTTCGTCATTATTGGTATGTTTATTCGCATAGCCACTCTGATTTCAGGTTAGAATCAATATATTCTTTGACATTCTCACATTTGTGTTACAGTCGTATTAGCACTCTTTGTTGAAAGGCTTCTTTCCACGCGCGAGTTCCTGTTAATGAACCTTAAAGCCCGTAGTACAACATTGGACGATCCTAGGGATGACTCGCTTGAGAAGGGAATCGGATCTTCGCATTTGTTGTCAATGAGATTGGCTTTTTTCTTGGACAATATTTTGTCACGAAGTCTGGAGTAGACATTCGAATCTTCGCATTTGTTGTCAATGGGATTTGCTTTCTTCTTGGTCAATATTTTGTCACGCAGTCTGGAGTAGACATTCATGCGGGGACCTTCCGAATTGTCTTCGGATACCTTTAATATACCAGTAGATACCTTTAATATACCAGTAGATACCTTTAATATACTAGTAGATACCTTTAATATACCAGTACATACCTTTAATATACCAGTAGAAATCTTTAATATACGAGTGAATTTGAACGTCAATTAACGTCATGGTTCATACGAGCATTTGGCAAAATAAAATACATTATTAACAGAAATCTTCTGTAAATGTAACTCTAATATGTACACAAGCAGTAATCTACATTTTCCCTTGCCCATGTAACGCCATATCGCGGCTGGTTCGACAGAACATAATTTGAATGGGATGTGAAGATAGGATACTTATACCTCGTGCTGACTGGTAGACGATGCGTTTTCAGAATGCGAGTTAACTGAAATTTAAATTTCAGGACTGTGTAACTTGCACTACCGGTCGCAAAATCATTGGTACTACGAGCGCTTTAAATCACTGAAATGCTTTAGATACCATATACGAAATAAAAACACAAACAACGGCGTTAATGGCATATTATACAGCTATCACTCAATAATTTATTTATTATCTAATCATACTTTCTTTCCATAAATAATTTAAAGTATTTACTTACAGCTGCTCTTAAAACTTTTGTTGTACGTCTTTTGCTAAAAGTTAATAAAAAGACCGGTTTAAATAAAATTATATAACATACGGAAATATGTACCTTGTAAACTTGTTAAACCTCTCCTGAATATTTTAACATACAATATAAAAATAAAAATCAAAGTAATATTACCGTTGATCTGTTAAACGACTTCAAGTTTTCGTGTTTGTTGTACACACTTCTAACAGCTTTTCTGACCTGTAAAAGATGTTCGTGAAAAGATGGCCCAAAAACAATAAACAAGTCACAATACACGTACTGTTAATGAGTTTATTGGTGGGAATCGAACCGAAATTACCTTACCTGTTGGTTGAAAATGCAGTGGAATATGAAGATAAATAGGCCCTGAAAACAAATATGAAAAATAATAAATTAATACAAGCAGGCTATAACACAATATATGATAATATGCAATGCTAATTTTAAATTGCAACTGATGATTAGTTCATTTTGTCAGGAATACCTGCAATGTGTTGAACAATGCAAACAAATACTGCATAAATGCAGATGTCTCGTTGACGTAAAAGATGCCGAGAATCCAGGAGAGGCCCATCAAAGGAACAAGCACGCACAGGGAACGCAGACTCGTTCTAAGGCAAGATTTTTTTCACGTTTAAAAAGCCGTTGAAAATTCTCAAAGGACACGTTCAAAAAATCAATCAATGGTCAAGAGTATTTTTGAAAATAAGAATTCTATGCCTTTGCGAACACCCCAATGTTTCCATTATGCACTTATTCAAATACGTGATCCACATGTTAGTGATTCGTTTGTTAGTAACACAAATTTTAACTGACGTCAAACAAAGGTGAAAAACCTTGTATAGTTGTGAAAACAATGTTTTCCGCTGATAACACAGTGTCTGGTTTATAACTTTGTTATTAAATTACTAATTATATGCATTAATGATACATACTTAATCTTTTCCATTGATGTCTTCCTGTCCATCGCCTTCATGTGAAACATGTTTCTTAATATGAGAACCAAACACACGATGTTGAACTGCAAGAAAAAGAATCACCGCAAACACGTCAATAGAACAGAACAATAAAATACCAGAATGGCGTGACAATATAACATTATGGTAACCTATAATGTGTTTGAATTGGTATTACCAGTATAATAAGTAGAGCAGGAGCAACAAAGGCCCATATCAGGCCACGCTCCAAAGACAGCCAACAACTGAAAAATACAAAATAATTGTGGCATTCGAATATCCTGCAACTAAATAACCAACACTTTTGAAACGATCTGAAAACGCGATAGTTTCTAACATAAAGCAAACCAACACCCCTTAATTTACAATTTTTCGTTTCCATAGCCATCGGCCTGTGTTGACAGCAAACTGATTGCGACTATCACTGCTGGCGAAACTGTAACAAGGATGTCGATCAATAAATGTATTTTTATGTTCACATCTGTGTTGGTGAAAATAATAAAATTTACTTCAAAATGATGCTGTATATAAATCGCAATTATGCGAAGTAACTAATATTTCCTTATAATACATAGCGTTTTTATCTAATTTAAATAAATTTATACTATTGTCATGGACATTTACCCCATGCTGTAATAAGAAGGGGCTTCAGTCTTGATTTGGTGATGAATACGTACACCGCCATGATGGCTATGTCTATACCTTCTGCCAGCATCAGACAAAACACTACTAAGTATATGTAGTGTAGAAATACCGCGGTTGTTGCACACATAGCCTGGAGTACAACCACAAGAATAAAAAGGAATAAAAGGATTTTCCTATATTCGTACCCTTTTTCAATTCAAAAAGAACACACTTCGTATACAAATAAAAACATCGCACCTTCGGCAAATATCAACACAATCCAAGCCAGTATAGATCCATTTTTAATTTTCAGAAATAAAATAATAACCAATACTTTAAGCACAAACTATTCAATAGGAAAAAATAAATATGCAAACCTTGTTGGCAGTTTTGTCTACACCAGCTAAAAATATAATGTAGGACAGCATTAGCGCGCCACATAGATTCAAAAGCAGAATTGTCCTGTCACTTTTCAGGAACCTGCATGAAACATGTAAGAATAGGGATTAGGACATAAACATGTAATCAACGAATCAGTAATATATTTGAGAATAACGAACAATCGTTAGAAGATAAATAGAACGCAATAATCCGAATGCGTTAAAGCTTAAAATCCAAAATGCGTTCGTTAATCAGAAAAGTTAAAACATCTGTTCATTTCATTCTTGGTGTACGGTCGTAGAAAAAGTTTATGCTTTCGGGTACACGTACATACGAATATCTTAATAATGTAATATAATTTTTTGTACAACTACTACAGCCAATACAACAACTACAACTATATGAACCTTTACCTCCAGAGATATATGTATGTCAACATTGTGATCAGCAGACATGCCATTGAAATCCCCATTCCCACAGTTGATAACGTTCGTAATGGCACAGACGCTGCGTCTGCCTGAAACACAATGCAGTATACTTGTTTGATTTCGATATTATTTTGAGTTCATTTCTTACTATAATAGTATGATACTATACGTTTATGATCGGTTGTTTGGAACTTACTTTTAGATTAAGGAAAGACGTGTTACTAAAAAGCTTAACGTTTCTATTGCATCCTTTATAAATAAGATTACGTATAATATTAAATTACCGATTTATTCTTGACTATTTCTTCCACTACACATTATGTTACAATCACAATTATTCGTACACCAACGGTTCGTCTTTTCCATAATAAAAGCGTTTAATTGATGACCTTTCATAAGCATCCTCAACACGAAGTCTATATGACGTAAAGATTTATATAGTGCATAGTGTATTATTGTATGATAGCGTCAGTCAATAAACGTCAATTCACGGTTGAACATTAAGAAATAGTGTTTCTGGAAGACATTTGCACGTAGTATATGTAATTGCATGAAACGAACCCTTGTAGTTACACAATACGTCGGTCAGACAGGTCAAACGCTTAAAACTCGTTTTAAGGATCAATTGTGTTAAATAGAAAACTACAACATATTGAACATTTGTATATGCAAATCTTGTTCTAATCAACTAGACATTATGTTTCAAGAATTTCAATTAACCCGTAGAGCACTTAATATTTTATTAATAAAACGAAAATAAGGTTAACTTAAATGAATAAGAGTTTTGCAGACACCTTATTTTCCAGGATTAAATTACAATATTTTCAACGTTGGTAATATTTGTAAAGATAATTGAATAAATACATGTCCCTAATTCGCACTAAACGTTCACAAAGTAAGCGAATAGGATAATATTCATCGTAAGTCCAAACGATCTTTATACGATTGTTTCAAAATTGTTAACACAAGCACTGAAGTGCCCTGTGCGGTCTTTAAGTTACTGCTTTAAACAAAAAGGATGAAGGATGCTACAATATCGTTCTTCAAACATATCCATATTGTGTGTGTTCCATAAGTATTCAATTACCCAACTTTTCACCGACTATTGTTTTAAACCGTTCACGAAAATTCATGAACAAAATTAAAGATACCGAATAAAATGTATTTGTTAAAATAGGGTCATATATTAAATTGATCTATCTGAAATATTTCATGATAAAGATGTTCGTAAACTGATACCTCTATATTTTCGCGCTTTGGAAAAGCCACTTAGTTGTATTAAATATAGAAAACATGTAAGATATTTTTTTTTAATAATTCCAAAATGGATCGTATGAACGATATAAATAATTCGCTAGATTCATTATCCCAATGTATCACATCATGAAGAGGAAGAAAGACAATATACCTCCATTTTGCAAAAGTTATTTTGAATTGCAATACCAGTTATAAAAAATAATTCGACAATTTTACCATTTGTATACATATGTTGTCCGAATTGAACTTTAAAAAATGTTTTATTATAAACTTTATGTTTTGAATTCTTTTGGAAAAAATCTGCATATGATTATAGTAGCTGTAACTGTTACATGATTTGTAAATTAACGCATGATACGTGTAGTATATTTTGTCACATATGGTTTACATGAGTACTACCGTTATTATTTTAAGTTTCGAACACTTAAAACTTTGTTTGTTTCGTGTCCGAAACTTTAGATAACTCAAGAATATTTCCAATTATACACTTACGAAAATTTAAAGACAATATGCCTAATGGACTTAAAGTTCCTTTATTCCCGTGTAAAGAGTCACCAATTAATACTGTCTTGCCTATAATACACCGTTTCGTATTCGTTAAAATTACTTCAGGATATGCTTGCAATTAATTAATAAAAAGTCATGGTTTTACTTTATGTATAAAAGGTTGTACATGGACCATAGAGTACGATGATTAGCATTTGATAGACTGTAGTAAGAATTTTTTATTTGCATCCAAACAAACTGTTGCAATTTTGATATTGTTGTCTTAAAAACAATAGAATTTAGCGCAGTTAAAATGTGTGCAAATTTGTCACACTTCAGCAAGAACATGTAGCTGCATATATCTTAACTCTGAACTGACAGTATGCACGGAACACTAATTTTCATAAGCCATACAATAAGCATATTTGATATGTTCCTGAAGTGATGTACACTATGACACCTTCATTAATTATTGGGTGATGCCAATGTTAACAGGTATACACGCCAATTTACCAAAAATAACGCAAATTTAACGGACCCACGTTTTCTTACATGCATCTGTCAGGTTCACGCCCGTTATCAGATTGCCAAATACAGGTGTTATATGTCAACGGATTAACAAAAATACGTTTATTTGTGATACACATGCATTTCCCCGCAAATTAAGAGTACTTAATAGAGTAATTAATTTCTGGGGAAAATCTGGGTGTCCGGTTAATAGACTTATCCCGGAAAAGCACGAGTTTAGAAAAATCCACTAATCACCCCGGTACAAACAACGCTGGTCCATTATATCAACCAATGATAGCTTACTTCAAATCATAACGGTTGATACAGTGTGTGATTTTGAAAGGATTATAAATGAGTCAGCTTTATTTGTAACAACAGATTAGTGGGTTTTTCCAAAAAGTAGTTTTATTTCAGGATACACGTATTGGAACCACATAAATAATTTTTTTGGCTTAAAAAGAGGGCGTCCGAAAACTTACAGTGCCCGAAAGCTTTAATTACAGTAATTACATACCTCAACGAATGGACTCATCAGGACTGCAAAATTGGTGAGATGATCGCACTGACAAACAGTTTTGTTTTCATCAGAATTTAGCAACACGCAACCGTCACTGGCCCAATAACCCGTTTCATTTTTTCTAAATACAAACACAATCATATCAAAGCTGTGCCGTAACCAAATTACATACATACCTTCAGCCCCCAAATATGCACACATATTTTCACAACTACATATACTAGTAAGTATTTATTTAATCGAATAGGTTTTTAAGTACCTTCCAAACGTCCAGTAACTGCAAACAGGGCTTGTGAGGTTTGCCTGAAAATGAAAGAACAGAACCGTAAAACCATTTTCAATCGGCATTTAAGTGTTTTAACATGTTTTGTGCATATAAAATAATCTGCATGTGCAACATAAAGTGTACCTTCATTCGTTCAAATGTCAGCAATACAGGCGGATTCAGCTTTCCGAAGTGATTGGAGAGAGAAAGTGAAAGAATAGGACCATTTATTTGCTGATCGTTTGTCTTGGCTCTGTAAAATACGGGACGTTACTATGTTGACTGAATTTTAGATTTGGTCAAAAGCAAAATAAAATTCCCTATGTTACATTTTAAAACAGTCAAACGAACAATACATAGTACTTAAACAAGTTTTAATTTCGAGAAATTGCAGTACCCTATAGGTGTTTCTGAAGTATTTGGTAAAACATGGCTCATATCTTTATAAATCACAACGGTCACAATAACTTCGGTATCACCTGTCAATCAAGAAAACGTATTCATTGATATAAAATTAAAAAATTAGTAAAATTCGCATGAAAAAAACGCTTGTTTGACAAGTATATGTATTGCTTAAAAGCAGAATATTTTTTTATTTATATAATGCACCTATTCTGCAATATATATTACGCAACTGTTTAATTAAATTTTAAGTAAGTACCTACCAATTGCCTTCGCCTTCAGTAGAATACTGCTTTCGGAGGTTTTCGCCCAAATTTGATCTTGGTGCTGATCAATCTTAATGTCTGCGTAAGGAAAAACTATGTCTTGCTTGATAACTTTTTTTACCTCTAGTGCGACGTTTTTCTGCACAATCGTAATGTTTGTGAAACCTTCTTCGCCCGACGCCACTTTTTCCCTTAGGGCGACTCCAATTTTGTCTACAGACGCCAACATGTTTTCTCCACCATAACTTTTCTGTAAATAAAAATACTATTTAATTTTATTTGAAATACGTTCAATCAAGAGCCCGTATAAAGTTAATTTAAGTCTCAAATTATGTGTCCTATGAACGATTATTATTTGAAGCTTAGATTCATATCTGAAAAAAGCATATTTATTTCTAAATGGTTGTTGCGTACTTACATGTTGCTTCATGGTTTCCCATGATTGTTTATTTCGTTCATCTACTAGGTTGCTAACAGACTGGACATATGCCTAAAAAGCATGAAAAACAATGTGTCTTTCGTTTCCAATTTACGTACACTAATCTATAAATCTACAGTGCTAATTAATAAACAGTTAAGTTTGTATTGTTCGACGTCGGTTTCAAAGAAATACTATCCGCAAACGGGGAAATATGTTCTGAGTCAGTAGTATTACCTATACCTTAACAACATTTTCTGTCGGTAAACTTTTGCTCACGACAATTTCAGCGACTTGTTCTAAGCTGTTTGCCAGAACTGTGATCTCAGCATCAGTTAAGAGTTCTGAGGTATTTGTGGTAGCTTCGTTTCCAGTCACATTTACAATCTGTTCCAAAGCATTGCTGACCATGTCAGCCGTGGCATTGCTCACAAACGTTTCGACCTGAATAAATGGCAGTGAAACACACGCACTATAACACTAAAAACGTGAACATACATATTTCTATTTTTTAGTAAGAGATGATAAAGGTATTATAATGTGTGATCTCTGTATTTGTGTAATGATGCAACAATACTGTGTTTTAAAATTAAAGCCGTATAAATTAGGTTAGTGATCTAATCTGCGATATCAAGTTGAAACCATTAATACATTTTCTAAAAGATAAATGAGATTGAAACAGTTCCTATTATATTTCCTTAAAAAGCGCATATATCCATAAAAACTAGTTCATCTGAGAGTTTATATACTCGTATAAGTAATTCAACCGAAAGTCACTTTGCATATACAAGTACCTTTCCGGCTACATTTGTTACTGTCTTCCTGACACAGTTATACTGTGGAAGTTGCCAAGTGCCATCATTAAAACATACTCTTGTAATGTTACCTAAAATTAAAATTATCATTTGAATAAAACACACCCAGATCTGTTATTTTGACCGTTTAACAAAGTTTAGGGTATGCTGTAATACTCATAAAATATTTTATCAGATAACGTTTAGAAATAGTTCAGTTTATTAGAGACAAAATACCTTATAACATGGCATCTAATACACGAAATACCTTCGAATCCTTCTGCACATTGCTGAACACGAGTGGAACCTTGAATTACTTCCTTCCATTCCGTGCCGCGAATGTCGACATTGGTTTTGCAAACAACTTTCGTTTGCTCTGAAATAGGATACGACAAGGATGATATATCAAAGCTGTCATATTATAACTGTTTAAAAGTATATTTTCGTTCAAACCATTACGTAGACTTTACTTCAAGCAAACTATGACGAGCTAATAGTAAAACATTCGAACATCACTTATTCCGCTGCAAAACCCTTACATATCATTTCAATGTTCTCAAACGATGCATTATTTTCACGCTTTGAACAACTTGCATTTCAAGATTGCAAAAAATACATATACAATATGAACATGAACACGATAATGTAATGCAATCAGAGGTGCAAGAACATCTACAGCATATCTAAATTTATTTTTTAATAGAAGTCAAGCATTTATTTAAATGACATCATTCGAAGCTTTTAGGTAAGTAGAGTGCCTTTACCTTTACTATACAGATTTAAGAAAGACTTAAACATTATATACAAACTTTAAAGATAATACACTCTATTTTGCTACATAAATGTTTGTTTAATTGCAATAACAAACAAAAGCATCAGGATGTGAATTGGTTTACAATTAGCTTAAGAAAAACAACTCTTATAATAGACAATATTGTATAAGACATAACCGTAAATAACCTTTTGAAATACAAGACGGTTGTATGCCTGACCAAGTCCCAGTTGACTGACACATTCTCTTCTCATCTCCAATCAAATCGTAACCTTGGTTACACGTGTACCTGGCAACAGCCTGATAGGTGGAGCCTTTACTCATATCTACCTTACCTTTTGTTGGGTTCTTCAATTGGCCGCAATCTAAAATATGTACCACAAATCCCACACTTTATATAATTTTGCGACAATACAGGAAGATAACATATTGATAGATAAAATTTTGCACTTGTGAAGAAATATTATTATTCACAACACCTTTCTCATTCACTAATAAAAACATACTGTATTAAATCGACGCTATTGTGTTACCTTTGATTATACATGAATTTTCAATAAAAGGCCATCCTGAAGAAAGACATGATATAACGGGGAATCCAATAAATGTATATCCCGGATTACATGCATACACGGCCGTTTTTCCAAAAGTAGTTCCGTCTGATGTTTGAACAAATCCGTTTTGAAGAGACGGAGTAGATCCACAATCTAGTAATCAATAAGTAAATGCCAGTTGTATTCAAGTTTAAGCATGTATAAACAATAATAATGATAACGTTTGCAACACAAAATAGTTTTAGTCGTTATTGTCTGCATAACGTATGCTTAGGGGCCACTTAATAGTCCTCAAAACAAAAATTATCTTATAAATTTGACTCACAAAATTTGCATGTTTCGACTATTTTATATATAAATATGAGTACAAAGACCTCAGGTTTAAACACAACTAAGTGGTAATAAATGTATTGATTTTCATAAATGTAATTTTAGAAATATAACTTATTTTAAATACATGTATATTGTAAAGGTTTCAAAACTATTGATTTACAGTTATCAATATAACACAGTCTTTATTAAATATATTTTTGTTTAACAAACCATGCGGTTCGCAGGACGTGTTCTCCCATCCAGATGTTGCACATTGTATGATATGTTGGGTATGTTCATAGCCTGGTGTACAATTAACCTTTGCAAGGGCACCATACGTTGTGTTTGATTCGTCAAATAATGTAATGATTCCGTTTGGCATATCTGGTGGGAAACCACAGTCTAAAAGAACAAAACATAATATTAACCGTGTCGTAATTTAGCTGAAAAACTCGTTCAAATGCGATTTACGTCGAAGTTAATGGGGGCTCTCCCCCAGATAGTGTACATGTAAGAAAGAAGAGATTAACATCCGACATTGATTCAATGCCAATTTAAAAGCTAGGTAGCATATTGGACCACCTAATTACATACTTGTTGTTAATGCATTAGCTGACAACGTTATCTGATGTGGTTACAATTTACAGCTTGATGTAATCATGAATTAAAATATCGTTTGCAACCGTTTGTACTATGTGACAATGCGTTCAAAATTGAAAATTGATAACCACATCGAACCGTTATTTTGGTATAAATTGATTGTGTTCATATTAATAAATAACATTTAAAAATTCAGCTGATTGTATATGCATCTTTTAATTCTTTTGGTTTAACTTAATATTTAAATAAATGTGGATGGACTATTTCCTGTCGTATTACGGCTGAAAGAACGAATACATATGATAACCTGATGTATTACAAAGAACAGAATGATCGCATATATGTGAACTGATTATATATGTATCTACCTTGCAAAAGGAAGAAATGCTGGGAAATTAATGATGTTACTCGTTATCGTATTTGCTTATCACCAAAACTCGAACTTTTATTAATAAAAATGTATTTTGATATGATATTAATTACTATGGTTATCTTACTATATAAAAATGCGCGGGAAATGTTCGTATAAAAACTTATAAAACACAGTATCTTGCATCGTTAACAAACCTGTAATGTCACATAAAGCTTGTTCCCACTGCCCATTTGCCATGCAAGTTATCCGCGGAGAATTCGTAGTGTACCCAATACTGCACATGACAATGGCCTCTGCTCCGTAAGTTGTGTTGTTTTGTTCCATTAGCGAGATCTGACCATTCAGAATTGATAATAGATTGCCACAGCCTGCAAGCAAGATGCAACCCGGCATTCCTATTTCGCTTATAATAATATCCGCTCGAATTAATCGGAGTTACTTTGAACTTCGAAATCATTTGAATGATTATTGGATTATTGCGTAAGTTAAACTACAGTGCAAATAGTTACATTCAAGAAGTCGTCCGTAGTTTGAATGGGTATGTTTAATTTGATGATGATTTAAGAAAATGATAAAGATTCAACATACAAACGACAGCGCAACTAGCTTCAGTATATGTTCCAATTTTTGTGAATATTAAGTGATTTCAAATTAAAACATATCCATTTTTGCAAGCGATTGTAACAGCTGTGTTAAACGCATTTTATCTCGATCCATTCCACATATAAAAATGCACGTTTTTTTTAATTCGGTTCCCTGCAATCTGCTGTGTGAAACATTCACTGACACCCGATTTGCAAGTAAAACGGCAGAGTGATGTGCCAACAAATTCATGACATCTATTGCATTTATAAATGCACGACTTGATACAATTCAATCATGTGTTGGATAAACTAATACGGTGTATCAAACTAATGAATTAAGATTTAATTGTTAACAATTAATGAGCCTCTAAATGATATATGTGCTTATAATTGCTTAATTTCTAATTGCTTAATTTCTAATGATGACACTATTGTAAATTACGATTCATGTCATAAAGATAAAGATATAATCATATATATTGACGTATGGTACCAATCGGGTTGCATGAAGCTGCCGACCATATTCCATCAAACATGCACGAAATCTCGATTTTCGTTGGAACGTAACCAACGCTGCAGTTGACGTTGGCACCTGCACCAAACGTACTAGTTCCCTGTTGAAGTAACGTCAGATTTCCGTTTTGCAAAAACGGAAGTGGTCCACAATCTTACAGAATGAAAAAGCAATTTCACTACGTGCGAGAAATCGGATTGCGTGTCTATCTTATGGATTAAAGATTATACGAAACTTTTTATTTAAATAGCTTTGGTATTTGAAACGGATTTCACGAAATTTTACTAAAACATGTCTACGTTTGTAACATGTGTGTTGTTACATAAAGGCTATATTTAACTAGTTCAATAAGCATCGTACCTAATGGGCGACATGACGCATTTTGCCACTCTCCATTTGCCTCACACATAATCTGTGACGTATCATGTTCATAGCCTGTCGCACAACTTACGTTGGCAAATGAGCCGTATGTTGTATTAAATGCATTAAATAGAACAATTGTTCCATTTCGAATAGATACAGGATCTCCGCAATCTTAAATACATTGTAACATATGTACCGGGCATAATCATATTTTATTATTATATGTCAATTAAATTACACAAATAACTACTGCATTCCTCGATGTGTCCTTGCATCTGATATTTCACACTCCAAGTTAACCATTTAGACCAAATGTGTATCATTTACCTATTTACGACACAAACATCGAACGAATAAATCAAAGAATAAGGGATTTAGTAAGCGTGATGAATAGTCTTACCTCACATGTAGTCAAGTATTCGCATAAAACTTGCGTGTAAATAGACACAAGGTCGTAATTCGAATTAACAAGCAATACAATAGATAGAAAAGTAATTCAATTTAATTACAATTTAATTACTCAATGGTTATGATTTGTCAACAGAATATAGACCCTTTTGAAATACGAAGAAATGAAATAAGTACACGTTTCAGCTAATCCCTTGGCTAATGCAAAATTCAAAGCCTAGCACAATATAGCAAACATTCCAGATCATCGTAAAGCATCTTGGGCAGAAATAGTTAAACATACCGCGTGCGTTGCACGAAGCATTTTCCCACGTTCCACTTGTCGTGCACGTTATTTGTGGCGTGGTGGGTTCATAACCTGTGTTACAGCTCACATCAGACATGGCTCCATAACTGGTATTTGTTGGATCCCTTAATGATGTATTCCCGTTTGGCATTGGCTTTGGCAAACCGCAATCTGAATCCAAGTACGTATTTAGACAAAAGGGCACACACATATTATCTTTCTCATTATGTGTTATGCATTGTAATGGGGCTAATGAATGACGTACACTAAGAATAATTTGATATTATGTGTAGAATCACATTGACAATCATATCGAACAGTTCGTTTTGTATAAATGTATATGTATATATGAATCTATAACATCATTTAATTCAGCTGACATCATAATAATCTATAAAGTGTTTTACTTCAGTTGCATATTTTTAGAAATCACGCCGGAAAGAATACTTCAAACGTCGCATTACGGTTGACAGTGATATCAACTAATGACCTCATGCATTACAAATAATACAAATGATTGAATAACTATTAATGAATATTTGTCCACCTTGCAATCGGAAGAATTACTGAAAAGACAATATGCTGACTAGAATAGCATGAAGATGTCGAATTATGTTATTCGTCATCGTATTGGCTTATCACATAAAGCTTGAACTTGAAATAATAAAAATGTATTTGATATGAAATAAATTACAATGGTTATCTTACCTAGCAGCTCACAAGAAGCGTTTTCCCAACGTCCACTGGATACACACATGATCTGAGATACATTTGCCAGGTATCCAGGATTGCAAAGAACGATGGCTAATGCGCCATATGTTGTATTTCTATCGTGCAATGTGATATGTCCGTTCAAAATTGGTAAAGGCCTACCACAGTCTGCAAACGTACAAACACAATCACTTTTTATAAAACCACTTTTACAAGAAGTTATAAACGTCTATAAGCCATGACCGTTAAACACATTGACATGCTTAAGACTAGCTCATATATCTTATACTGTTTAAATATTAAACAAACTTAAAAAAAACTCGCGATATGAAATACAGACTCGTCGACCGTGATGGTTTTCGTTAAATATTCTTGTATTTCAATGAGGCGTGAAATGTTGGGTTTTAATATTTGGAATAGATCTAACCAGTTGTATAGCATCGTTCCCCTGACCACGTGCCATTTGCCGTGCATGTTAACTGGTTCCCCATATACTTGTATCCAACGTCACAAGAGAATGACGCCACGGCCCCGTATGTGGTGTTTTCAATCAACAGAATGGTACCATGAAGAACACTTGGTATTCCACAATCTAATTCAATTAATTGTTTCAATTGCATTTGATAGTTATAAATTAACATCAGTTTAAATACGTTCATGTAAATGCATAACCGTATCGAACACAGTTTAGTGGGTTTCTGGTTTTATTCATTTAAACTAAATATGTTTATGCACAGACGTAACGCTCATCTCGTGTTTACACACCTTTATGATACATTTATACAAACACGAGAGACGTCCAAAAGTTGAGTTTGAATTTTTGGACATTCCATATTTTAGGAAAAATAAATATATATAAATATATTTCGGACAAACCGGTTTTCTTGCAAAATTAATGACTCTTAAATTTCGGTTAGTTTATTTTAAAATGCTATTGTACCAGAATTCTGCCCGACTGCGCTTTTCTGGGGACATTTCTATCATGCATATTATAACCGAATAAAGGTCATGCAACCTGGCAGACGAATGCTTTCGGGCAATGGGCCATTTCAATTGCGTTATTAGGAAAATAAGTATGTAAACCGGTAGTAACCTGTTTCACCCAACAGCTTTCAGTGAATTATATATATTACAGTAATGTATACTATACCTCGTGGAATTGACGTTATTCACATGGCATACCCATATCCGATCGTAAATGAAATATTGTGTCACGAAACACATGTGACTTTGTCTCTAAGCTTTCGGACACCTGTATTTTTGTTTCTATTTTTGACATAACACAAAATAATTATGCTTTAGTATCCGATAGCTTAAAGTTATTACGGTATAACGGAGGAACGGTGGGGGGGGTTACATGACGCTTGATCGTAAATTCCAAGCGGCCCGCAGATAAAAATGCGCGGGAAATGTTCGTATAAAAACTTATAAAACACAGTATCTTGCATCGTTAACAAACCTGTAATGTCACATAAAGCTTGTTCCCACTGCCCATTTGCCATGCAAGTTATCCGCGGAGAATTCGTAGTGTACCCAATACTGCACATGACAATGGCCTCTGCTCCGTAAGTTGTGTTGTTTTGTTCCATTAGCGAGATCTGACCATTCAGAATTGATAATAGATTGCCACAGCCTGCAAGCAAGATGCAATCCGGCATTCCTATTTCGCTTATAATAATATCCGCTCGAATTAATCGGAGTTACTTTGAACTTCGAAATCATTTGAATGATTATTGGATTATTGCGTAAGTTAAACTACAGTGCAAATAGTTACATTCAAGAAGTCGTCCGTAGTTTGAATGGGTATGTTTAATTTGATGATGATTTAAGAAAATGATAAAGATTCAACATACAAACGACAGCGCAACTAGCTTCAGTCTATGTTCCAATTTTTGTGAATATTAAGTGATTTCAAATTAAAACATATCCATCTTTGCAAGCGATTGTAACAGCTGTGTTAAACGCATTTTATCTCGATCCATTCCACATATAAAAATGCACGTTTTTTTTTAATTCGGTTCCCTGCAATCTGCTGTGTGAAACATTCACTGACACCCGATTTGCAAGTAAAACGGCAGAGTGATGTGCCAACAAATTCATGACATCTATTGCATTTATAAATGCACGACTTGATACAATTCAATCATGTGTTGGATAAACTAATACGGTGTATCAAACTAATGAATTAAGATTTAATTGTTAACAATTAATGAGCCTCTAAATGATATATGTGCTTATAATTGCTTAATTTCTAATTGCTTAATTTCTAATGATGACACTATTGTAAATTACGATTCATGTCATAAAGATAAAGATATAATCATATATATTGACGCTATGGTACCAATCGGGTTGCATGAAGCTGCCGACCATATTCCATCAAACATGCACGAAATCTCGATTTTCGTTGGAACGTAACCAACGCTGCAGTTGACGTTGGCACCTGCACCAAACGTACTAGTTCCCTGTTGAAGTAACGTCAGATTTCCGTTTTGCAAAAACGGAAGTGGTCCACAATCTTACAGAATGAAAAAGCAATTTCACTACGTGCGAGAAATCGGATTGCGTGTCTATCTTATGGATTAAAGATTATACGAAACTTTTTATTTAAATAGCTTTGGTATTTGAAACGGATTTCACGAAATTTTACTAAAACATGTCTACGTTTGTAACATGTGTGTTGTTACATAAAGGCTATATTTAACTAGTTCAATAAGCATCGTACCTAATGGGCGACATGACGCATTTTGCCACTCTCCATTTGCCTCACACATAATCTGTGACGTATCATGTTCATAGCCTGTCGCACAACTTACGTTGGCAAATGAGCCGTATGTTGTATTAAATGCATTAAATAGAACAATTGTTCCATTTCGAATAGATACAGGATCTCCGCAATCTTAAATACATTGTAACATATGTACCGGGCATAATCATATTTTATTATTATATGTCAATTAAATTACACAAATAACTACTGCATTCCTCGATGTGTCCTTGCATCTGATATTTCACACTCCAAGTTAACCATTTAGACCAAATGTGTATCATTTACCTATTTACGACACAAACATCGAACGAATAAATCAAAGAATAAGGGATTTAGTAAGCGTGATGAATAGTCTTACCTCACATGTAGTCAAGTATTCGCATAAAACTTGCGTGTAAATAGACACAAGGTCGTAATTCGAATTAACAAGCAATACAATAGATAGAAAATTAATTCAATTTAATTACAATTTAATTACTCAATGGTTATGATTTGTCAACAGAATATAGACCCTTTTGAAATACGAAGAAATGAAATAAGTACACGTTTCAGCTAATCCCTTGGCTAATGCAAAATTCAAAGCCTAGCACAATATAGCAAACATTCCAGATCATCGTAAAGCATCTTGGGCAGAAATAGTTAAACATACCGCGTGCGTTGCACGAAGCATTTTCCCACGTTCCACTTGTCGTGCACGTTATTTGTGGCGTGGTGGGTTCATAACCTGTGTTACAGCTCACATCAGACATGGCTCCATAACTGGTATTTGTTGGATCCCTTAATGATGTATTCCCGTTTGGCATTGGCTTTGGCAAACCGCAATCTGAATCCAAGTACGTATTTAGACAAAAGGGCACACACATATTATCTTTCTCATTATGTGTTATGCATTGTAATGGGGCTAATGAATGACGTACACTAAGAATAATTTGATATTATGTGTAGAATCACATTGACAATCATATCGAACAGTTCGTTTTGTATAAATGTATATGTATATATGAATCTATAACATCATTTAATTCAGCTGACATCATAATAATCTATAAAGTGTTTTACTTCAGTTGCATATTTTTAGAAATCACGCCGGAAAGAATACTTCAAACGTCGCATTACGGTTGACAGTGATATCAGCTAATGACCTCATGCATTACAAATAATACAAATGATTGAATAACTATTAATGAATATTTGTCCACCTTGCAATCGGAAGAATTACTGAAAAGACAATATGCTGACTAGAATAGCATGAAGATGTCGAATTATGTTATTCGTCATCGTATTGGCTTATCACATAAGCTTGAACTTGAAATAATAAAAATGTATTTGATATGAAATAAATTACAATGGTTATCTTACCTAGCAGCTCACAAGAAGCGTTTTCCCACAGTCCACTTGATACACACATAATCTGAGATACATTTGCCACGTATCCAGGATTGCAAAGAACGATGCTTAATGCGCCATATGTTGTATGTCCATCGTGCAATGTGATATGTCCGTTCAAAATTAATAAAGGCTTACCACAGTCTGCAAACGTACAAACATAATCAGTTTTACAATACCACCTGTAAAACAAGTCTTTGACGTCTGTAAGCCATAACCGATAAACACATTGACATCTTTATACCAGCTAATTTTGCTCATAGTGTTTGAATATCGCATATTAACTATAGACCCGGCTACCTTCATGGTTTTCTTTAAATATATTATATTTTAAACAAGCGTGCAATGTCGTTCTTAATATTTACAACAGATCTAATCCATTGTAACGCATTGCGCCCCCGACCATGTGCCATTTGCCGTGCATGTTTAACTGGTTCCCCAGAAACTGATGTCCAATATCGCAATAAAATGACGCCACGGCACCGTATGTTGTGTTTTCAAACAAAACAATTGTACTATGAGGAACACTCGGTGCACCACAATCTGTTTTCAAATATATTAACATTTACAATCGGCAAAACATGCGAAACATGTTATGACAAGCGAATTGAAAGAGAAAGTGCCACAATATATGACAGGACTGTTTTTTAAATGCACGGTTCAATACAATCTATTCAGTTGATGGATAAAACTAATACGGGGTATCAACATATTAAATTAACAAGTAATTCTTAAAAACTAATAAGACCAATAAAAAAGTATCTGCTTAAAATTGCTGCATTTCTAATGATGAAACTATTTGTAACGTTAAAGAATTACGATTCATGTGATAGGCGTGAACATAGAATCATATATATTGACATTATGATACCAATGGGGTTGCATGTAGCTGCCGACCACATTCCATCAGACATGCATGTAATCTCGATTGCCGTTGGAACGTGACCGACGGTGCAATTGACGCTGGCACTTGCGCCAAACGTACTAGTGCCCTGTTGAAGTAACGTCAGATTTCCATTTTGCAAAAGCGGAAGTGCTCCACAATCTGACGGAATAAGAAAGCAATTACAGTGCGTGCAAGTACTTGGATTGTGTGTTTATCTGCTGTTTGCAAGGTCAGATACAATTATTTATTGAATAAAGCTTGTTCGAATAATTATTAAATCAACAATGTTTTTTCTTATAATCATTTGCATTTGCAATACATTATTATTATACAAAATTGTATACAAACTGCGCTTTTAATAAGTGTGTTGCTATACAATACCATGATATTTCAATAAGCATTGTACCTCGTGGGCGACAGGTCGCATTTGGCCATTCTCCATTTGCCTCACACATAATCTGTGACGTATCATGTACATAGCCTTGCGAACAACTGACGTTGGCGAATGCGCCGTATGTTGTATTGAACGCATCGAACAGAACAATTGTTCCATTTTGAATAGATGCAGGATTTCCGCAATCTTAAATACATTGAGACATGTACAAAACAATTACCAATAATCTGGTATAATTATATTTGATAAATATGTGTAAATTAAATTACAATAGTATCAATTCCATTTCTCGATATGTCCTTGCTATGAAATTAGATTGCGTTTCTATCTAATGGATTAAAGATTGTATCCAAATATTTTATATTTGAAACCGATTTTACGAAATTTTACTAAAAGAAGCCTACGTTTATAACATGAATGTTGTTACATAAAGGCTATATTTAACTAGTTTAATAAGCATATTACCTTTTGGGCGACAGGACGCATTTTGCCATTCTCCATTGGCCTTACACATAATCTGTGACGTATCGTGTTCATAGCCTGTCGCACAACTAACGTTGGCAAGTGAGCCGTATGTTGTATTAAATTCATTGAATATAACAATTGTTCCATTTCGAATAGATACAGGATCTCCGCAATCTTAAATGCATCGTTATATATGTAAACCAATTACCAAGTTCCTGGCATAATTATATTTGATTAATATATGTCGATTACATTACAATAATAACTCCTGCATTCCTCGATGTGTCCTTGAATCAGATATTTCATATCCCGAATTAACCATTTAGACCAAATGAGTATAATTTACCTATTAACAACACACACATCGAACTGTTAAATCAAATAATAAGGGGTTAAATAAGCGTGATGAATAGTCTTACCTCACATTTAGCCCAGTATTCGCATAAAACTCGCATGTAAATGGCGAATTAACAAGCAATACAATAGAAATAAAAACAATGCGATTTAATTACAATTCAAATAATTTAATGAGTGTCGCCGTGGTGTAATGGATATGGTGTCCGCCTAGCGACCAGGAGGTCATGGGTTCGATCCCCACTATGGGAGCGTACTTTAGATCTTCCCAAAATACACCAAGTACTGGTTCTAGGCCCAAGAGCGTTTCAATAAGCCTGAGGCTTTCGATGCAATCGAGCTTAAATAAATAGGTTTAAACTAAACTAATTACAATTTAATTACTAAATGGTTATGATAAACTGTCAATAGAATATATATTATAATGAAATAAGTTAACGCAACTTTAAGACCTAGCATTATACATGTATAGAAAACATTCAAGCATCTCGGGAAGAAATATTAAAACATACCGCGTGCGTTGCACGAAGCATTTTCCCACAATCCACTTGTCGTGCAAGTTATTTGTGGCGTGGTGGGTTCATAACCTGTGTTACAGCTCACATCAGACATAGCTCTGTAACTAGTTGTTGTTGGATCCCTTAATGATATATTCCCGTTCGTGATTGGCTTTGGCAAACCGCAATCTGAAACCAAGAACGTTAATTGACGTGAGTGCACACACATATTATCTTTCTTATTATGCGTTATTGATTGTAATTTGGCTAATGCATAATGCTAATTCTAATGTAGAATCGATGCACATTGACAATCACATAGAACTGTTTGTTTTGTATAAATGGATATATATATATATATATATATATATATATATATATATATATATATATCATAAAATTTTGCTGATATCATAATCATCTATAAATGGTTTTACTTTCGTTGCATATTTTAAGAAATCACGTCGGAAAGAATACTTCGAATGTCGGATTACGGTAGACAGTGATATAAACTGATGACCTCATGCATTACAAATGACACATATGATCAAATAACTATATACTGAATATTTTTCCACCTTGCCATCGGAAGAATTACTGAGAAAACAATATGCTGATCATGAAGATGTCGAATTATGTTACTCATTATCGTATTTGCTTATCTGGAAAACCTGAAATTGAATTGATAAAAAATGTATTTGATATGAAATAAATTACAATGGTTATCTTACCTAGCAGCTCACAAGAAGCGTTTCCCCACCGTCCACTGGATACACACATAATCTGAGATACATTTGCCAGGTATCCTGGATCGCAAAGAACGCTGGCAAATGCGCCATATGTTGTTTTTCTATCGTGCAATGTGATATGTCCGTTCAAAATTGGTAAAGGCCTACCACAGTCTGCAAACGTGCAAACATAATAAGTTTTATAAAACTACCTTTAAAACAAGTCCTTAGAATGTGTTAGCCACAACCGATAAACAAATTGGCATGCTTAAGACCAGTAATTTTGCTCATAATGTTTGAATTCACAGGTTGCTTGAGCAGACGTTATGTTTCCGTAGGGAATTATTGGTGGTAACCCACACGCTGAAACGTGTTTAAAAGTAAGTATCTTGATATCTAAAATTAACTCTGGTCTTTATGCGTGAATATTGTAATAAACAAAATATAAAATGCAATAGAAAATATAATATCCTACTTATTTTCGATTATGTTTTAATTAAACCCTTAAAAATGTCGATAGCAAAGACGGACATAAATTTAGGAGACGATTCAGATGTTTAATTTATTCTAGTATAGTTGTCAAGTATCAAGTCATTGCTGCCAAGTTAAACACTTTCGTTCTTTTTTTATTCAACTATGACTTGCTTTGATGTTTGAATTATGTGTTTGTGGTATTGGTCTTGGAAAAATATCTTGGTTTGTCTTATAATAGGACACAATTAAGTACGCACATGGGAATAATTAAAACTATAATATTTATTTTTAGAGTAATTTAACTTTGAAGCATTTCATAATATTCAACAATTTGTCTTGTAATAGACCAATATAATATTTAAAACATATAAAAAGCGACTAATACACGACACGAATCTGTGTTCTGAGTGTTCATAAATCAGTACAAATAAATATGTTTTACAAAATGCGTATTATTAATTGGAACATTTCGACGTTAAGATCTATTAATAGTTAATAAAAGCAATTAATGATCCAAAACAACATCAACAACGTCAAACAACCATCACTCACTGATACTACTGCAGTTTGCATTTGTCCATTGTCCATTCGACTGACATTCAATAACAAGTGAGCTCTTCGTGTAACCTTCGTTACAATACACCAGCGCGTATGAAGCATTGTGATGTTGCAGTTTCAGAGATCCGTGTTCAATAGATGGCAGTACTCCACAAACTGAAAGAGACCCGTGTTCAATAGATGGCAGTACTCCACAAACTGAAAGAGACCCGTGTTCAATAGAAGGCAGTACTCCACAAACTGAATAAGACCCGTGTTCAATAGATGGCAGTACTCGACAAACTGAAAGAAACCCGTGTTCAATAGATGGCAGTACTCCACAAACTGAAAGACACCACTGTTAAATAGATGGCAGTACTCCACAAACTGAAAGAGACCCGTGTTCAATAGATGACAGTACTCCACAAACTGAAAGAGACCCGTGTTCAATAGATGGCAGTACTCCACAAACTGAAAGAGACCTGTGTTCAATAGATGGCAGTACTCCACAAACTGAATACAATTCTTATCATGTAGAACTTAACACACAAAAGCCATTTGTTCAAAAAACCATTGTAAAATAATTACGAAGAAGGGAAACAATCTTTAAGATACCAAGATACATGTCATGAAAGTGCTTTAATTCAATGAGAATAGCATAAGGAATAAGCATCGCTCCTACCACAAGCTTTATCAAACAAGCTTTTAGTCAGACTAATCATATAATGGTCAATATCATGAAAATAAACGTAAGTGTCAAATATGTAATTTTTTCAAACTACGTACAATAGAACAGTGTATTACCTCCTTGATAAGTTAAATGACATAGGAATGTGTCGTTCATGCAAAACTTTAATTGATATGGATAAAGTGATATAACAATTTAAGAAGCTTTGTTACAAGATGTTGCAGTTCCATAACGTTGAAATTTTAACAAGAATAAGTGTTACTAATAACTAATACTATTTAAATCAACAATATATACAGTAACAACCAGTGGTTATTGTTCATACCAGAGACATTACACGACACACCAACATCTTCATCGTAGGCGCAGTCGTGGATACCCCAGCCGTTGTGTTTGCAGTTGACGATTGATGATTCAGATCCGTTACAACTAACGTCGTCAAGCCATATGATACTGGTCACTGGGTCATATTCTCCTTTTTGTAATAGCTTTCCACTATGCAGTCTGAAACAAAAACACAATAAAAAAACTTATTCGAATGAATACATTTCCTTCAGTATAACATCATGCCCTTAACCAGAAAATGTCGAGAAATCTCTCTAGGCAAAAATAAAAATAGATTATATATAAAGCATTGACGTAAAACATTAACTCCTACCCCAGCTCATTACAAATGACTGTGACAAAATTCATATCCGTTTCGTCATCACATACGGTTCCCCACACGCCATAATAGTAGACTTCCACCCTCCCGGAGTACTGGGATTGTCCACCTTTTAGTCGTACTTGTGCTGCAAAAATAAACAAGGTTTAGAAGTGAAAAATGTCACCACATTGAACTTTGATGTAAATAAATCAGACGTGATTTGCAAGCGGTTATATGTAAGACACATTTATGGTGCGGGGATTAATAATGGTTGTCCCTGGAGGAATATCAAATGAAAATAAGAAAATAGTGCGAGCTTAAGCGATTCTAGTTTTGTTACCGTGCCGTAAGTGACTATTCATTATGTTTACCGGTATCATTTATGCAAGCTTTTTTCAATGTTTCTACTAATTTGCATTTTAAAAGCACATTAGTTAAATGTAAGCTTATAATAATAAAGTTTCAGACATTGTTTAGAACCTTAATCCGCTTGCATTCAATCATAATGGCCAAAATAAGTCGTCTTATTCTGCTCATCACCTCTAGTCATTATTATATATTTAAACAAAACTTCACTGATAACATGCTGTGTTATTTTATTCTTTTTTAATTCAAATTCAGGCACAGCAGTATCAACTCTTAGATAATGCCATTGCTATCCCCCCGCCAACATAATTCAAATGAGTAATGTAAAAAATAAAATTCATTTGCAATTGTGCTGGACTTTATGAATATGACTGGTGTTTTTGTATGAATTCAGTAAATCAAATTTAGTGTACTGATAATATGACTCGAATCGAACCGCTGAGAATTATCGAAGATTTAATTAATTTTATTCTATTTACTCGGACACTGCAGCTCACTGTTTTTCTGTTAAGCAATAGCGGGGCAATATCGATCACAACTAACTTATATTTATATTGATGTGTGCTTATAATCTTCATACATTTGTTTAATATTGATAAACATTTATTTAAAGGTATAAAGGGTTATTGCTTTGAAGTGTAAATCTTATCTTTCATAACAGATATAAATGCTCAAATAATAGTCCGTTTATATCACGACTTATTAATGGAAATGAAAACGCGCGAAATTGTCTATTTAAAAAAAAAACAATGTGTAGATTAACAATAAATTGTGAACTCTACGATATATGCCACACATCAGATTCATACGCTACATCTTCATTGTTGGAACCCTCGTTTAAGTGTGGATGTGTTTTCAATTTCACTCAGTGTCAGTATGTTAACCGGCACGGGTGAATACACTTTTAACCTTATAACGCCTGCCACGTGATGTTGACTGGAGAATCATCTCTTTTAAGGTCAATTGTGAACATGATACATACGAGTTAAATGACACAATGTCATTTTCTAAATTGTAAACAAACACACGAACATGAAAGAATTAAGTAAAATAATATATATGCATACATAATTTGGACCATTTTTTTATTGATTGCGACAAAGTGACTGTAATTGCTAAGACAATACCAAAACGTCTACTCGTATTTGTTACATAAGGAAATTGCAGTTCGGGTTTTTTGTCTCGGCGCATTGTAAAGTTATTTCATATTCCTTCAATGAACGGGTAAGTCGGATGTAGAGCAACACTATTTCAAAAACATCGTGTTACAGTGGACCGTTTATCTCATAGTATGAACGTGAACTTAAAAGTAGCTATTGCGCTTTTCGCAACATACTGTCTCAAATTACGGAAGATAATATATGTTCGTAACCATAACTATTTCGAAAATAATATAATTACGAACCCGTGATGAATTAAGGAAGCAAAATAATGTACCGCTTTCATTGCACATGACACCGATTACATCATCGTGACTGCAGTTGCGCAAGTCAAGACCACTGTGCGTGCAGTTGAAGACTGAAGTCTCCAAACCCGTGCACGCGACATTACTCAACTGCACTGGACCTGTTCCTTTGGAAAATTCTGAATCATCTAAATATCTTCCGCCTTGCAGTCTATGCGGAAATGAAATGGATAATATGTTCAAAACAACAATTAAAAAGACGTACAGCGTAAGGAATTTAATACTCGTGCATGTATATAATACACAAACACGCATTAACAAAATGTCAATGGTTCTCCTTACTTTTGAGTATGTTTATATATCAAACTGAAAAAAGCCTTAAGACCTTAATAAATATGGAACGTTTCTATTGCTTTATACGTATCGTTATAAGAACAGTATAAATTTCACATCGTACCCAAGTTGATTACAGATGACATTGGCAATACGAACGTCCCGTTTGTCTTTTGCAACACAAACTGTTCCCCACAAGCGGTTCTGGTAAACCTCTACACGCCCACGATAAAAGGAACTATCGCCATGGAGCCTCACAATACCTACACGAATGGATGGCATCAAATAAATGAACGCTTAAATAATATTCTAACAATTAACAACAAAGTCTATATGTTTTAGTGCACCGTAGTAGAAACAGTCAAAACAGTTAGTAACAAATGCGCATAGCGACCATTAACCTATGTTTGATGATTGAACAAACTAGTAAATGGAAATTGAATATTTAAACGTGAATAATAAATATTTGAATGTAGATATCAAAAACCCATTTAAATGATAATTTGATAAAAAGGAAAAAACAAAAAAGCATCTTAATAAATAACAGTACTGTGTAAAATTGGTTTGGAAACATAGTGAATGTTGTTTACGATGATCCAACTAAATGTTAGTATACTGAATTCATTTAAAACGAATTGCACAGAAAAGGATACTTGAGACAATAAAAGTATATAAATACAAAAATCGGAAGTTTACTATACAAAATGTTTCAATGCCTTTTCCTTTATATCTTACAAAACAGCACACAAAGAGGTGTACTAGATTTATGATTGGGTGAGCGGGAACTCCATGCCTACATTGGGTGCTTTTGTTTGGACCTTCAAATCCCCCATAACCAGTACCGTAATAAATGTTTTGCCTTTAACACAAATTCAGCTATAATAAATAAGTATAATTTAACAGTAAATACTCGTACTAATCGGCTCGCAAGAAACATTCTGCCATCGTCCACTTGGCAGGCAACTTATGACGCCATTGCTCGCAGTCTTGTATGCACTGTAGCCAGGGTCCACAGACGACCTCCGCGTTTGAGCTGTACATCGTTTTTCCGCTTGTAACTATATGTCCATTGTCAATTGTCAGGTGGCAATCCACACTCTGAAATAATGCACGATGCTGTGTCATATTTATGGAGTAATTCTGGAATGTACTTTGTAGATGCCAGTTGATCCCATAGCCGACATCTTCTAGCCAGTGGGAAATTCTTCATATAAATAGCATGATTTGAATATGATGAACACGTTAAATATATCTGAGAAATTACAGATATAACTGCCCCTGACCTGCCAGTTGTAATTGGATTCCATGTAATTCGGGCTGTATAGGAGAGAGTTAAGACCACACATCGTAAATTATTCCCGACATCTAACAAGCTATTGTCTAAAATGATGCAAATACGCGCCTCAAACCTATCCTCAACCGTTTAAGCATCAACGCTTCCGATACATGTTATCATCATTTATTTGAAAATATTACACCAGCAACACAGGGTGAAACATGAAAAGGCGTTAAGTCAATAAATCAGTTAAAATTAGCACACGTGTCATATTCTACAGAAACCAAACCTCTTGATCAACTTTGGAAAAGGTCCTTCGAAGAAATGCGATGACATATTTTAAACAAAATTGACTTAATATCACACACTCTATTGTAGATATGTACACACATAAGCATATACAAATGTACAGACACCGACAAATTGTCATATCGCATGTATCCATGTCTCTGTTAGCTGGACTAAACAAGTCGTCGGTAACTTTATGTATAATTTTGTTGTGATATGACCGATTCGACAACATTATCGAACTTATTATTCTCATTGTTTTACATTTCAAATAATTATCATATTAATTTAGCAGTAGATTGGTCAAGTATAATATTATTTCTATGGACCTACCCGCATCTCCACATAATACACCAACGTCCTCTTCGTGTACGCAGTTGGTCACGCCCCATCCGTTATGCGTACAGTTCACAATGGACGACTCTGTACCAGTACATGTGACATCATCTAGCCATATTTTCCCCGATCCATCAGCATAGTCACCCAGGTGCAGTATTGTCCCATTTGACATTCTTTAAATAGGTTTGTAAAGGGTTGTAAATTGAAGTCAGTAGATGTAATTACAGGAAATATGTAACTGAAGAGCCCATCATCCGATGAGAAACCATTGTTACCATCCGTTAGTCATTTACTTAAATTGATATTATGGGCATCTAACAATTTTTAGGTGTATGTCGCAACCGTTGTTTAATTTTGGTGTTTTCACTTCATATACACTTATATTTGTTAATGCAGCATCAACATACTAAAACAATATCCCTGAAAGAGAAAAATAATGCATTTGAATATCAACCGTACTTTCGTTTTGGCAACTGATCATGCATGTACTATGTGAACCTAAATTTAGTTTTAGTGCAGATTCGTTCAAACGACACAAAGATACTTTTATGTTTTACGGCATCATTTCGGCTTAGAGAACTCACCAGTCACGTGAAATATCGAATATAATACATATTTTGTATAAACAACTGGAAGCAAGATGAGTTCCACTAGCTGGTCAGTAACCATGTTGTAACTAACTCATTTGACCTGTTAATTGTTTTCAGCTCAATTCAACAGTGAAAAATGCCCATAATATCACTATAATGCAAGTGCTCAATTCCAAATACAATACAGATCAATAAATACAGAAAAGAAATTAATCAAAACTGGGGTCACCACCCTGGAGCTGTCAATGACAAGCTTTTAGTATTTTAAATAAAGCAATATACATACAGAACACTGATTTATGATTCACTATAGGAAGGATATATATGTATATATAATGAGTGTTCTTTTTCGATTTGATGTAAACAAGTATTTATTTAAATATAAGTAACTACCACAAATAAAAGGCAATGCATTTTATTAATATGGTAACATAGCACATAATAGATTGTTTCTCTTAATGTTTGGCTTATTGCTACTTCCTGGTTGAAGGCATCATGCTTATAAAACGCTTCCACACTTGCAATCATTTATTTAAATTAATTGACAACGGAATCCAATAATCTGACTTGAACATTACGCTAACAGAAGTAAAACTCTGTCGGTTTCTCACAAAATGACAAATGTTATTTTGTTATTTTCATATATTTGAAGGTAATCATTTACCAAAAGCCGAGACGTGTTGAAGGTACGAACGAAGAATAAGCTGGGACTGTTTTAAATGATGGTCTCTTATTCGCGCATATCTGATTTTCTTACATTGATGATCAGGGTATCTGGGCATTGTTTACAAACATGTTTGTGAACTATCATAAGTGTTTGTTTATACAAAAAGACGCTATTTTATTCTCACCTACCCGAGCTCTTTGCAAAGGACGTTTGCGAAGTGGATATCGGCGTTGTCATCGCACACTGTCCCCCAAAAATCATCGTGAAGAACCTCGACACGACCCCAGCTGTTGCCACCACCAGCAAGACGAACAGTAACTAAACAATTACATAGTAGTTAATTTGACATTTGATATAATATCAATTGACTTATGATAGAAGTTCCATGGACGGTTTTGATCATTAAGACTGCCAACTTAATGTTAGAAACATGTAGTTTTATCGATACCTATCGTCCAAACACGTTTTAATCTATTGAAAATGATGATGCGAAAATAATGTTGATGGCAGGTTAATTAAAATATATTGTAGGACATACATACAAATAATACTTGTGAAAAAAGAGGTTGGACCGAAGCTTTACATGCAGGTTATTGTTTTTTACAGTTATCATGTTTTTCCTTCAATATTGACGTAATCAAATGATAAAGTGGAATATTTTCCTTCAATACAAATTGCATTCCTTATTACTGGTCTTACCGTATAAGCATTTTTAATCCAAAATATATATTTTAAATATTAACATAATTTAGTAAAATGTTTTTCAGCCGATAATATTTAGTCACTCGAACATAATGGGTTCATAGTAAGTAATGGGTATATTTAAGTATGAAAACGGTGCTATTTTGTATAAGTCTTCGTAAATTGTCTGTCTGTCTGAAAAAAGGGTACATGTTAGGAAAAAGAATGTAGAAAGAAATGTTTCAAACCGGGGAAGCACGTCACGTAAGTTGTTCTTTTTAACATTTAAGCATTAAATATTGACATAATTACTCAAATAATTTGTAAGTACAACACAAAGATGGCAAATGTTTACACCAATAGATACTTTTTTTAAATTTAAATTAGTATTGTAACGAAATAGGTAATACCTGGTGGTACCGTGGTTGTACCAGCAAATCCTTGTATGCAACACAATACTAATTGAATAAGAATTGTCCACATGGTTTTTCCTTACCCACGATCACGTCTTAAAAATAAAATGTTAGTTTTTTATCATGGTTATAAATTCTACACAATAACTTGAATTATCTCACAAGACGTACACGTTACTACAGGAATGTAAAGTATGTTTAATGAAGTTGTAACGATTTCACTTAGCAGAACTGCATGCAAAAAACATTTACAATAGTTAAACTTTCGATATTTGTAAGCTCCTTCCTTAACCTACGAACACCGAATCAGACTGTTAAAATCTCTTTAGAATACACATGCCTTTTATAAAAGGATTAAGCCTTGACATGAGTAATACGATCTGATAAACATAACATTAGTTTCCGTGTAAAGCAAGCGTTATATTGCAAAAATATGTTAAAGCATTTAAAATTTGTTCATGTTTCGTTAACAAATAAATAGACTTAGGCATAAGAAAACAAGTTTTGTGTATCGTTCGTGATATATATTTTACGGTATAACACTTATTACGGTATCGAATTTACATGTAGCACGAGACCCGATTTATATTATTTTATTATATTTAAAAAAAATCATTTAATGTCATCATTAGTGACAACAACTGCACAAAATTCAAGACTGTAACATATACTGCAACCTTTATAGAGATAGGGACTATACATACTATAAACCTGATGAATAGTGCTATAATAATTATTTCTTTTTTATATCTCGAACTATAAAATATTGTTCTTTCGTTAATAGTAATTCAATAAGCAGTACTGATATTATTCTCATAATGAATATCTTACTTTTATCATTAATTGCATTAAATACATCTGCATTATAATAATTAAATATTATTAATTCCTCGTGATATCATTGCCAGAACGAACAACACAATCATAACTATACCTAAAAACCCGAACCGTTATCATAACAAGCATTAGCGATATCAGCCGAATAAGCAGCACCAACATCAATATCAGCAGCAGCAACAGCATCAAATTCAGCAGTTAAAGCCCTCGTTATACTGCACGAAGACAGTCCATCTGCATTTCATATTTGCATTATACATCTTATTTGAAACGTATTATACTGAATGCCTTTATCGTCAGATTTTATCTTCCGTGTTTTTATGTCGTTTATTGAAAATATGTGACAAGATGCTGACGCGCTGAAAGATTTTTTAAACATCAAACATATTGTGTCTTGCTCGCTAAAACATTATTGAAATGTGTGACGTACTGTGATGAACAAACAATACACAAGATGTTTTGAAATACAGCTTGTCAAGGACATTCGACACGTATGCGTGAAATCACTTTGTTAATAACATTTTTAGTTACCGACTTTTTAATGGAATATATTTCATAACCTTAATTGGCTTGTTCGCAAACATATGTATTTTGTTTGTTTGCTATTGAAAGTCTGACCATATTTTTGCATAAAAACAACATTACATCTGGTAATAAACACACAGACAGACAGAGAAACAGACAGAGAGATAGACAGACAGACGGACGGACGGGCGGGCAGGCAAGCCGGCAGGAAGGCAGGCAGGCAGGAAGGCACACACAGATACACAGACACACATACAGACAAACACACAAATACACAGACAGACATATACACAGACACGCAGACAGACAGGAGGATACACAGACAGACAGACAGACAGACATACGCACAAAACTGACTAAGATGATTATATATTGGAAAAGTATGCTGACTTAGAATATGTTGCTGACTTGGAAGATGATTTACACTACGAGTATAATACTGCCTTAGATGATTGTATTGAAGATACAGGTTTCAGAAGTTTTAGTTAAAGATCAGAGAAAATGTTACATTTTTTTATGAAAAATTATGTCTACCATTAACCGATGTGGAAATGAATATGTAAGTATATTGATTTGACATTACTTAATCAACGAGAACATTGTTATTCGTAATTGAAAAATAATAAAACATTGATGTTTTGTTAAATATTATATATTTTGTTAATAGAGCCATATCATGAAAAATGTGATCGCAGCATGTTGTAGTCTATGTGTCAAACGAGCATTTTGAAACTAAAAAATTGTCTAAGTTAATTTGGTAATAGCACAACTGACACCAGAGTAATTAAATGCTTCCTCACACCGACACGAAATTCAGTAGAAACAATGACTGTTTCATATCTTCATATATAATATAATTCATAAAAGCATAACTTCTAAAAACATAATAAATGATAGCTAGTTTTAAGTATCCCAATTAAGTTTCTTGTCATTCAAATGTCCTGAACTTTTGAACAGAATAACACTGTTTGAATCATTAATATCATTCCCAAAGCATGAGGTAACATGTTGATTGACAACAAAAACACCATATAACTGATATTTATTTATTCCACACAAACATTTTGTTAGTTTTTTCTTTAACGAAGGTAATCAAATACAAATGAGATCAACGTAATATTAAGCTGCATCCTCTAAAGATTCTGTTGATATTCTGAACAGTGCAGAATATTGCTTTTTTAAAGTACAAATAAATGAAAATATTACGAGACAAAGATCGCAATACGTTATTATTTTACGCATTTCTGATTACAAAATGGTTTTGTTAAGTCGATTCAAAACAGTCTTTTATTGTTATTATAATTGAACTCTAGATAATAAAAATAGATCATTTCGCGTACGCTAAATATGCTATTTGGATGAAAGCACACACTAGCAGGACCTGACTTGTTAAATTTGTTCATTTTATAAAGGGCTTGGACTTGAAGTCAGATGACTGTGAGTTCCAATAAAGCGCGACCACATAACATGTGAGGGGCATCTGTCAGGAAATCATTTGTTTTCATCAATATTAATCCAGGAACTCATTCGACGAGTGCGGTTGTCAGTTTCTGGACTATGTATGAGTGCTTTTACAGTGTTGGTTAACCGCTTAGATCAGATTCGTGAGCAGGTTAATTGACCGTTGTTATATAACTGAGATACGAAAACACATCTAACAATAGAAAACAAAAACAAAAAAACAACAACAACAAATTAACACTAAAACAAACAACAACTGTAAAAGTAAATACAATAGACGCAACTATGTGTCCGGGTTGCATCTGAACATTCTATGTATTGATAAAGATTCAACAATTAACAGGATTGTTCTTTTAATTTATTTTTCTACAGATGATAAAAAGCTGGGCTGTGTCGAATAATTTTCACAACAAATGTTTTTTACTATAAATGAGCAATTAATTTGTAGATCTACAAATTGGTTTTCACGACGTCTGAAACGGAAGCCATGGCCTCATTCTTTCCCAGTATTTTCAAGATTTCCAAATAAAAAATAACATTGAAATTTTTAAGTATAAAAACTGTAGTAAAATGTCCTTAAATTATACAAAATAAGAAATGTTGTTACAAAAGCACATATTTTTAAACACCATGTATTTTTTTCAAAACGATCCGCTCATAAATAATAAACAAACCAAGACCTTTATTCTTAATTGAAATAATTTCCCGCAAAAGTGTGGACGTCATGGTAGTTATATACTTGCATTCTTTAATTTTCAAAAGAGATATGTCGTGAAAAACAAAGGCCTCGCTGACCGCATAGGACGTGTTTGTACTTTTTCTTAAAATTGTATATTCTTCCCTGTATCATTCACATCTACTTCAGCGAATGAACAATAAATTAGTCCTAAATCAATACGTACATAAGTGCACACTGCGATAAGTGACGACGCTTTTACATGATTTCACACGAGACGCCTAATACATTTCCTTAATACCCACAGAGATTGTATAGTCTAAATAAGTTGATATCTATTTTTCCTAATATATTTGAAGTGTTTACCAATCAGACATGCCAATACTACGTAAATAAAATAGTCTTATTTAATTTAAATTGTCGTTTCGTACGGACGACAAATTACAGTTTTGGAAGGCATTTAGAAATATGAGAGTAAAAGTAATAACAATTTTTAACAATTGACAAATACGACAGTTTATTACATTGGTTGCATTGATTCCCGTAACTTTGATATTACAGTTAAAGAATGACATTTAGGTAAACTTTAAAGGTTTGTTATCTAGCCAACTTTTATAACACACGTGTAACATGGTAATAACCCTTAAAGCGGGTATATACGATTTTTTATATGTGTTTAATTGCAATATGTTGATAAAATATGTTACAATAACACAAAATAGGCAAGAAAAATTATACATTAAAGCCGAATTTCATAAAATGCAGCAAAGACAAATTAGCGCCCCGAGCCGATAGTGACGTACATATTTTCCTACAATAACCGAAGCATTCGTCTTTGTATTATAAACCGTTAAACTACGAGGGGTGTTCCAGAAGTTCGTGAATTTTCTCTTATAACTCATTAGTATGCTGGTAAAAGTCAATGAAATTTACATATTATACAAACCAATTATCACGGACTTTATATATAAGCTAAAAATGCATGAATTCCATAAAGCGCGTTTGAAACGCGTTGCCATAGAGACCTCAGTAACGACATGCGGCGCACGCGTGTATTTTATTATAAGTATGAGCGTTACGCGAATTTAAATTTGGTCTAAATGTCGTTGATAAACAGAATTTACGCCAAATTTCACGTTACAGCGCCTAAGTCCTCCTTATAGCCCGGATTTGGCCCCTATGGACTTCCGCGTCTTCCCGGAAGTTAAATCACAGTTGCGCGGTATTCGCTTTGCAAGTAAACAGGAACTTACAGTTGCGGCAAAGCGAATCGTGTCGTCTTTTGACGCTGACTGGTATAGAAACACTTTTGACAAGTGGATTTCCCGACACATAAAGTGCATTCGCGTTGGAGGTGATTATGTGGAAAAGATTTGACAGTTGTTAACTTCATAACGTCATTGACGTTGAACAGAAACGTTACACGTGCGTCGGTGTGCGCATTGTGCACATGTTTAAATCTCTGATATATATTTATTGTTTTATGTATTTCCATGATAAAATTGGAGAGCAGATTTGGAAAGGACGAAATATTCTTAACATGCTATTTGTTTGTCCATTTATGTTACAAAATGAAAGTTATAGCGAAAATCCACGAACTTCTGGAACACCCCTCGAAAGTTAAGATGCACATCGTACATGTATGGTATACATGCTGGCGAATTCGGCTGTACAGTCGTTTTCAATTTCAGAATTAAATATCTGGCTTATTTCGCATTTTTCGACACATGTTCTTCTTAACTTTTATTTTAATTTATATTGAAATATATATATAATAAGTTTTTTTACACAGTTTATATAAATTCATAAATATTTGACAAAATCGTATATACCCGCTTTAAAACTACAATGATTGCATTGAAACTACACACATTCCATATTTGGTAAAACATGTTTGTGGAGTTGACGTTAAAACAAGGCAACATGATACATAGAATGATATTTATAAACATCCTGAGAATTTATGCAAATCTGTATATTTTTTACAGTGCCACAACCATAACTAATTAGACAATAGATGCTTTTACAACTACAACTCCGTGCAGGCAATGAACTATTAACAATAATAATAAAGTATTTGTTTTGATAATTCAAGACACCAACATAAAACAAATAAATAAATAAATTAAAATAATATGTATAGCACATCGATAATCTTAATGTTATGGTAATGATGGACATTTCCCAATGACTACATATACACTATTTACATTTTTTCGATGTCTATATTGTCCTGTGATGTGTTTAATTAATATCCATGAAAAATGCGAAACATGCTCATGTACTTTAATTTATATTAAGTCAGTAATAGGAAAAAATAGTCCACTTGATTAATTCTCGTTAACATGCACTCGTCTTTAATTTAAACCAATTGCAAAAAACGCCATATGATAATACATACAACACCTCTAACAACATAACAATGCCCCTGTTTTTTATTTGAAACTGGTGCCAGGGAGGTGAGCTTTTTCTTGTCCCGCGTAGAAAGCAGGCGGAAGTCCCGTGCCGACGGAACCGTGCGTCAAAGGAGGACCACCATTGAACCTACAATATATTGCAGTAATACAAACATGGCAATACATACATGGTTTGTATATATGCTATATATAAAAACAATATTATAAGTTAATATAATATAAGTTAAGTGATATAATTTATATTATATAAAAATTTATATAATAAATAAAACAAGAAGAACTTAATACAACCAACACATTTAAAATATGTATACTGATAAATGTGCATAAATGCAAAATATTGAATTATTTATGATATACTGAATGTGCATTCATAATTAATATAGGCAGTTCAACCAATGAAAAAATACCAAATACCAAATACAAGGACTGGAATGTTTTAATCGCGGTGCATGGAATTATCGTTATGATCAGGGTTTTTTTTTCAAAAAAGCTTTTCAACATTTTTTTTCAGCTCGTTTGTCATAAATGTCATTAATATATAGCGGACTGATTCGAAGAATTTAAACGAGGGGCAACACGGGTTTCATTCCTAATAATAATAAAGTAAAGTAATAATTAAGGTTAAGGAGATTTTGTTTGGACAATGGCGATCAGAAAATCTCACAATGAAAAAATGGTTCTCAGATAAGCTACAACATACACACCTTTGTAAACGAGACACTTTAGCATTTTATTGTTTTCTATAACCATAAATCATTTATTTTGTACTAAGGACAAGTCGCTATGCATATGCATAATTTATATTTAAAGTATTAAAGTATTAATAACTTTCATTTATTGATTATAAGTAATGATCCAGGAGCGTACATAGTCCTACTGAATTCCTTCATTTCACTGTGCTTATGCACAACCCCAAAGTGCGGCTCAACTTGGCTGCTATAGACAGGCTTAGGAAACGCAACGACAGGGTAGTGTCCTGATGGCCTGAACTGACTGGATTCAACGCGTGGATCTCTGGACAGCCTGTATAGCTTCGTCTCGTTCACTCTGAGAATAACACAATAAAATGTAGTTAACAACGCACATAAATGTTGGTTTAAAATACGTTCATGGAAGTCGCTTATTGTAATTATAGAAACGTATTATGAGTATTTATGCAATTAACTATAAGTACTAAATTAGCACTCCAAAACTATGCAGATATCGTGGACGTTAAAATATATAAACAAAAAAAGAAAGCATTGTTCATGTTATTTGGTAACATGTTCATGCTGACACAACTATGCCCAAACAGGATTAAATGCTTATGTTTTACATACGACATTGGTTTGTAAATTTAACTTGAACAAGGCGAAAATACCTTTTATTGCGTTCGGCAAACTGACACAGTTATTTAGACATCAGTCTATTTTTGTCAAACATATGCACGGTCGAACAAAGAAAAAACGTATGCACGGTCGAACAAAAAGAAGGCCGTTTTGTTTTTAAACTAATTGGTCAATACACTATTTACATTTTGTAATATGTTAATTTACATCCGTCAGATCGGTTAAAGTGTTTCGTTGTTAGTTGAAATAATAATTTATATATTAATACTAAATAGGCGTTACTATTATATTTAAAATAAAAGTGGATCATTTTCCCTGAAGTGATACATATAAGATAACCAAATTGTAGGTTTCTTGTTTGTCTTATAAGAGTTTGTTTAGTGATAAAGTTAAATCGTTTTTAGCAAGACGTTATAGCTTCAGCTTTACTGAAACATTGAATTATATTCGATTGTCGTTGGATTTAACTCACGTAATATAATGTTTATGTGTAAGGCAAGTTGCTCAAGACGTTAATTACCTTTAAAGCTAACAGTCCTTAACTTAAGATTAAAGTTATTTGTTACACTGAACGGTACACGTTTAGAATATATGTTATAATGTAAACATACGGGTAAGTTAAACAAATAGGTGCAAATAATTGTAGTATTCTTTTAAAATAAGTTATATTGATTTCCAAAGTACACCATGTTCGCCTTACGGGCAGCTTAACGTTTAAACCAATCATCATTTAAATATATAAACATATTGTTGAATATACTTAATATTAAAACAATCGTGTTTACAGTTGCTAAAACGCATAATTAGATCACTTTATAATGCAATTTTTAATGTAAAGTAATCAAACAATAATCCACTTTATCGTAAATTGCGACGTGAGTGTCAACAATGGTAATCGCGTCATTAACACAATGTGTTTCCTACCGTGTATAAACCTGTTCATCGTCGCTTTCGGATGAGGAACTGCTACTGTTGCTGTAACTCTGACGCTTGAATGGTGGAGCTGGCTGTATGCTGAACTTCTTGTTAGTGGGTATGTTCATTACTTTCATGCGAGGGTTAGCCAAAGGTTTGATTTTCAATGCAACGACGGGATATCTAAAAGGAAAGTGACATGAGTTTCCGGTACTGTGTTTTTTTAACTTGCACATCATCTCTGTACTGAACACGTTAAATGGCAGATTCAAAAATAAGGTTCTTTAATAAAAACAAGTTGGATTTAAGGTATCATAGGCGTGTAGGCTTTTTAAATATAGTGTATAATTTATCATTAAGCAACCAAACACGGCAAAGAGTTATACGAGATTAACAACCATGTTTGTCTAGTCCCTAATGATGAAAACAGTGCAAGGTGACATGATTTCAGATGTCATGACTCATATTCATCCGATTGCAGATCTTCATGAATTTGCATGGCTTGCAGAATATCTGGTATTTACAAGAACAATATTGAAAAAACAAATTTATTCTAGAGCGTTTTCACATGACTTAATGGATGGAAAGACACTACAATTTTAAATTAATCAATAAAAGACTATTTACCCCGATTTGAAAATGAGTCCGAATGCATAGAGAGCATGTGTTATCAAGACGACGACAATGACACATTCAGTCGCCAACATTCCAATAAGCAGCTGTCCTTTGGACGAACAGGTGATACAATTAGACGATTCCGCAGCTTGTGGAATAGGATCATCTGCTGTGTAATTAACCGACAATGGAAATGCTGAAAATTTCGGCGGCGAACCCCCGTCACTGACCTGCCAAACAAAAACTCAGCAATTACCAGCGTACGAATTGTGTATTGTTGAGCCACTTTATGGTATTAAGCTGTAGCTCATAAATCAATGATCAAAAATGAAAGTTCTCTCTTGTATAAAGACAACTGATCCAAACGCAATATTTACGCTTTGCAATACGTAAATTACAACATTTTGGTAACTATGTATGTTAAATATAGCTGATGGTAAAATTAACATCAATGATATAAAATACAATCTTTAAAGGGCATGAACTTATTTCATATAGAACATGGCTTTAATTTGAATTATGACTCAATTATTTTAATTGACATTTAAAAAAGTGTTCATCGTCGTCACACGGACGAGACAATATATAAACGTTAACTTGAAAACGTCTGCTAACTAAATAAATATACATATTTGGCGAATAAAAGCACTAACCCTAAATAAATCTACAAAAATACTTGACGTTACATGTCACCAAGTCTGCACAAAGATACAAAAACTTACCATAATATGAAAAACAAACTGTTTGTGGTAATTCAGCTTCATTGCTTGTCTTAGTTTAAGTTCTGCGATTGTTGCACCAGTGGAGCGTTTTCTCGATTCTCGCGCTACCAAGCGGAAGTATTTTCGCCCTAAGCCGTTTCCCAACACTTTGAAAACGAAGTTTGAATCGCCAATGTCAGCGTCGTATGCGAATACAACAAGGAAAACGGTTGACAGTGAAGTCTTCGAGTTGATCTAGAATTGTGTAGAGCAAGCAAAAGCGTATACTGTTATAACGATAATTATAATGTTAATGCGTGTGTGTGTGTGTGTTTTTCAGCTTGGTTTCTGATATTGATGTCGAAAAGCCCAAAAGCTTATACTTTTAACACTCAGATTTTACGTAAATGCAACTGTCGGATTTATATAAACTGAAATTGATCTTATTGAAAAAAAAAATATAACAACGAATGTATAGGAGTTTATTAAGAATATAACATGTTGAAGCATCTAATAATGTATAAGCATTAATATGTAATAGCACGATCAAACACTCAAAGTATTCATTCATGTAAAATTGCATACAAATGTACTTTAAATAAACACTAATTACGTACCTGTAAATTACTTGACCAGCCGGGACTGAAGGTGACAGTCATCTCCGGTTTGTTGTCATTAACATCTTCGATAATAAAGTTCAGATTCACATTTGATCTGTGGCCTCCAGTGTCTTCGCATTGCACTTCAATAATGGTGTTTGACGTCATGTTGTCCTCCAAATTCCATTCTTGGGCAAGGTATATAACCTTGTCAGTATTGTTGAGTCTTAAAAAGATCACAACCACGTGCTAGTTTGGACATTATTTAAGAACTTAATAAAGAATATAATCTTCATTTTCAGAAGTTAGTATTTTAAGATATGTGCATAATTATAAACAATTAATTAAACCTTTTTAAATAATACATATCTCATTTACTATATGGCTTTCGTGTCTAACAACATTTATTGTAATATACAGTATGCAGTATTTTTAAAACATATGCTCTGAAATAAATTCAATTTTTCCTATTGTGCATTCACTATTATTAAACAATACACGTGTACATACATATTCATGTTTTCAATAGCACAACTTGCACAAACTTTGGAATAAAATTAACGGTATTTGTACATTTTTCCAGAAACGTATGCTTTAATTAGTGGAAGATAATTTCATTATATAATGATCTTTTGCGGATATGATATCTTCTTTATTTATTGTATACAACAAATAAATCGAGTTTGTTTGTGATTTTCAAATGAGCACTTGGTTAGGTTTATAATTTTGGATGAATTCACATGACTCCTTCAACAATAGCGGAAATAAGGGTGTCACTTTTACAGATTGTTCTAAACGTTTAAACGAATTGAAATAAACGAAACGTTACCGTTTAAACGGAATCCCTATGTCCATTTAAAAAGCAACAGTACCATCGCATTTCCAAACTGAAAATAGTTATTTCCGGCAGTAATATTCCGTGCATATCCCATTCGCGCAATCGCGTCGTTTACATTTTAAACCATAAACATTATAAACAGACCATCCGTATCACCACATGTGTATTCGTCATTCTATAAAAAAAAATTAAAGAACGTCGAAAATAATGTAAAATCGATGAAAAAAACTGTTTCTGAAAACGACACGTGTTTTGCACATCAAGTACAATGTGCATATCGTTTGACCCCAGAAAATGATCGACCAGTTAACTAGCAAAAACGTAAACAATATAAAAAAAATTAAATATTGCTTTTTAACATGCTACCGCACTGCTTTACTTTTCTACTCAATCAATTTAAATATTTCATGATGGCGGCATATGCACTGTTTCGTTGCCAAGTTGTATGATTTTCGGAAAGTAGCGAAGATTTTCCGTTAGTTTCCGTTCATGTCTGTGCCATCCGCTAACCAATCAGAAATAAATTACTGCCGAATTCGATAGCCCGGATTTACCGCAAGTACTTGGATTTCGTAGTTCTTCATCGATATATTTCGTACGTCTGGTCGGCTACGTTATTTTCACCCCAATATTTATTATATTGATATTGACTGTCGTTTAAACGTTTACTGTTTTGGTAAACGTTTTTCAGCAAAACACGAAACGCGACCGTTTAAACGTGTAAACGCGACACCCTTAAGCGGAATAGTAGTTTAGTTAACCTTTGGTTTTTTTTCAAAAGTCGCCTGTTTTCAACAGGTAAATTAGAAATGTATTCCGTTCTTCAAAAATGCAAGTAAAAGGTATCATATCAACTCTGAACTTGCAAGTATGGTTCACCTGGACATCAATGGAAATACGCACGATGAGCCATTTTCAACCCAAACCCGGTTTTACATCCGAGAACTACAGTTAACATTAAACACATACAAAGGTAGATTTCTAGAGTAAATACATGTGGTAATTGCAGTAGTGCTGTTATAATAACAAACCAACACCTGTTTGAAGATTGATCATTTGATTGATCATTTCGGAAGATTGAAACACACAAAAACTTCAAACGCCTTCCAAATACACAAGCAATACAAATGTATGGTCGAAACACTCATTTAATACAATATACGTCTCAAACAAATACAATATAAATCAACTGACATATAATATAGCAACATATGAAACCGTAGAAGAAGGTAGAACATTATAATTAACTGACGCAGCGAAAACAAAGAGATGCAAGCTATTCAAATTCTTGTTAAACTCCGTGTCCACCCCTTGTTAATTTTTCTAAGGGATCCACACGAGTCATCATTGCAAACATAGTTGGCTATGCATTCATTTCGCATGCACATTTTGAAAGAAGCATTGCAGTATAAACCTGGACAAAACAAATGAGATAATCCAAGCATGGACAGATCTGTTGCATAAATATATATATATATATATATAAACTCAATGAAACAATTCCACGAAGTTAACTTGCAATGATCTTCCCGGCTTCGATTGTAGTTGATGTTAAGGTAGTTGAAAACATGCAGTTCGACTAGATCCATATGCTTCAAGGTAATATATTTAGTCATCCTCAAACAGTCTTCAACACCAAGCCAACCCAACTTCAACAAGTTACACAGGTCAGAAGTTCACGAGCAAATCATTCGTTTCTCATCACAACATCAAATGCAACCAAAGTTATTCCCCAAAACACAACATTTCACAAATCGGCTAAATCACCACAGGTCGAAAGTGCCAAACATGATTATAGGAGAATACAATCAATCAGTAACAATAACTGGGGAGTAGTCCAAGTTTTCTTGTTCTAAAAGCCGTATGTGTCTGTAGCGAACGCGTCAATTACAAATGATGCAATGTGTATATATAAAAACTATTATCTTTCAAACTGCCTATAAATGTAAACACGATCTTATTTGAAAACTGATTTTGCTATATTAGATTTAAACGTTTAATAACAACACTTTTAAATTGTTTATGACGCTAAGAAATCTAAGCATAATAGTGCAGATAAATGTCAAGTACATTTTATTACAATTCAATATAATTACCACAGTAACTTTTCTAATACACGACAAATTGAACTAAATAATACAGAATTCACTTATTCAATTCATGATATTGGTTGTTTATTTTAAATTTAAATCTGTATTTTTAACAAGCATCGACAGAATCCAAAACTGATTTCTGATTGTGTGTCTGTCATGCATAGTTGTTAACTTCGATGGGAAAAAAAACTCGCTCCGACAGGGTTAAGATTTTCGTAAATCATGTTTTGGGTCAGAAAAGGTTAGCATTCTATACACATTTTATTTAAAATAGTGTGGTTTAAAATTAATTTTGAGATTGGGATGGAAGAACAGAAAATCGAAGTGCATATCGTTATAGATTTATTGTTATAAGAATAGGATTAGGGGTAAGCGTGTCATTTTTTAGTAATATGTGTTTATGACTCGTGTTGAAGCTGTGTTTATGACTCGTGTTGAAGCTGAAATAAAGTCTTTAATCTAATCTACAGCACCCCTTTATTCGCAAACAATATTTTACTCATCCTAATTATGTGCTACGTTTTATTGCAGTTATTTATATTGTTGGTTCCCCGTACATATGCAAAAACATCATATAACTACACTATATAAAGTGAAACTCCAGCTGCTGGAGCAGTAATGAATTCTCATTATATACAATTAGTTGGTCCTTTATTTAAGGCAAGTGACCAATTGCCAAAACAGTACAAAACAGCACAAAACAGCAAAATACAAAACAACATAAACACATAAAGGAATAAAGCTGGGGTCACCGCCTTGGAACAGTCAATGCAAAGCATTGGGGTTTAAACCGGTTTTAGAGCGCTCAAACTCACACTTGGCCCAGCAATATCCATGCTACATTTAAGAGTAAATAAAATTTAACCTCATAGCATGGCAACTCAAATTAAACAATAATAAAAGGGAATTAAAACGCATTCAATTTAATTACAATTTAATTACTTAATGGTAGAAAAGAGACCAGAGCAACAGAGTTACAACTTTTTGAGGAACGATGAAATGAAACTACGAACAAGAGTCAACTACATTCCTTCTTTATAGAAAATATTTCAGATCATCATCGCGCAAATACAGGAAGAAGCAGCAATAATGGGGGTAAAATCTCCATGTTACATAGCTTGGTTGTTTATGTGACTGCTAAAAATAAATAAAACAAGAAACGCCTGTCAGAGAGAAAATATAATAAAAATAGAACGCTATAAACCCAGTGACCTATGTATGTAGATTAAAACAGTGAAAGTGTGTCGTATGAAGCAATATATAAGCGATGACGTCACAAAATCAATGTAGCCAGGAACAGTGAAAGAGTATCGTATGACGTAATTGAGAAGCGAAGACACGATGACGTGAACAAAATCCAGGGGCAGTACTGTAAAATAATAGTTGTTCGCTATTGCATAATTTAAGACGCAACTCATTTTTCAAAATAAATCGCAAGTTTGAAATGAACACACGCCATTCAAATTTATAAAGAGTGTGTCATAACGCACGGGTCGAGATTTGTGTGCACTTTTTATCATCCTGTTTATTTTAAAGAGATAACTTAGACAAAATAACAACAACATGGCCCTTTTTGGACGTTCTGAAACCATAGAAAGTATGATGAAAATGGTAACGAGAACTGAATATAAAGACAATTTGCAATCACCATCATATTAAATGAATAGTGTTGGAATATTGAATAGCTATCTCACTAAGAATATATTATTTCATTATGAAAATTCCCTGTACAAAACTTTTATTTTTGACACCATATAAGATTCAAAATATACAATAAGATAATTGATGAAAATAAATAAAAAAATAAATTTGCGAGCAATACTTTTTACTCACGAATTAGGTAGTCATAAAGACAGCCTTGTTGACCCGTACTTTGTTGTTTATGCATTATACTTGTTACCCTAGCAGTTCACACCGTGTCAACAACTCTGACCTAAACATAGGTATAGAACACTAATGCGCTTTTTCGGCGTAGCTGTTTTAATCCTGCTTTTCACATTAAATGACTTTTACATAACACCAGCAGACACGCGTTGATATTTTCGAATATTTCATAGGATGATTCGAGATAAAACCTCTGAACTTTGGATACATCACGGTGTCTGTGCTCAGCGCAAAGGATGTGGTACTGTTCAGTGTAAGGAATTCCGGACTACTCTCTGTATGTTCAAACGACACAAATTGTGGCCCAGTTGCAATTACGCGTTAAAACCCATCTCGCAGAATTTCAGGGTCAGTACTCGTTCACTAAATCGTCCGGGTAATATATGATTGACTATCGATAAACACAGTTTTGCTTTCAAGATTAGAAAACAAACATTACCAAAATAGTATAGTGTCATGATAAGAGGAAAATCGTTTAATTATCCAACCACAATGTTTGCCGTTCTCGGTCAGCACGTCTGGAAATCGTTCCTGAACTCCTTGATAGGCTTCCCTTATTCACAAGTTTGCTATTTTGAATTCAATTTTGTATCGAAAAGCATTGTTCTAAAATGTGCCATTTTCAATTCGCAATGAGATTTTAATTGACCCTCGGCATGCTAAAATGGATCTTATTCCATATGCACCCATCATATATATAGCCCACTCAGCCTGCGCATCTCTCAGACTGGTCAGGAGATACATAGTGAGACCATATCACAATGAGTGATTTTATAACGAACAGCATCGCCTCTGACCAGACTGCGCAGATGCACATGTTGGGTTTAAGATACGCTGGTCGAAACGCATAAGACCCATTTTCGCATGGCGCGGATACGGCAGGTGTGGCGGGTAGTAGGCTTTCCGTAGATAACACGAACTCAGTTGAAATTTTCAGTAGCAACATTAGCTGTTCGCTAAGCGAACAACTAAAAATTAAAATATTAAAAGGGTGGTATTGTAAAATTGAACTACCAATAAAACCGGCTTAGATGATTAAATATTTAAGAATCAAACGTATAAAATGGTAATTCCATTAATGATTCCAAATTTTAAAAGAAGAAAGTTATGGTGAATCGAAAATAAACAAGCACGTGTTGTTTTTAAGTACGTTAACATCATATCCTTTTGATAAAAATGAGTTAATGAAATTGAATAGTTTAAAATAAACATTTTCTTTAAGATATTTTAATTTGCGAACACGCTTCAAAACATCTCCATAAAATGATGGGCGGAAATTCCATTATTTAAATGCCATTTTAAGGAAACATTATATTTTGAAATTAAATCACCAGTGAAATTTAGTGAATTTACTTCTTAGGTTATGATACAAAAAACCTTGTTTTAGCAATTTCTTCGTTAATAAACGATTACGATCATTAAAATCTTTAAAACATGAACATGCTCTGGCATAACGTACCAACTGCGGAATGTAAATACCGTAGGATGGACCTTTAGGGATGTTACCATCTAGGAACGGAAAATTCACAATTTCCAAGTTAAAGTCGTCCCGTTTGTCGTATAAACTTGTTTTTATCATATTATTATTAGTAGTAAGACGTAAGTCTAAATACGCAGCGTCTGCATTGGAGGACACGATCTATTTAAGACTAGTTCGTCCGGGTAGATTTTGTGAATATATCGTTCAAAGAATGGGTTATCTCAATTAAGTATGTCATCAATGTACCTACTAGTAAGGTTAAACCATTGAACAAAATCTAGTTGTTTAGTTTGAGATAATTCTAACATAAAATCGCTTTCAAAACAATATAAAAAAGATCAGCTATAAGTGGCGCACAATTAGTACCCATAGGAACGCCGATAATTTGTTTAAATATTTTACCATTATATTCAACGAACAAGTTATCCAAAAGAAAAGTAAGTGCTGCACAAAGTCAAGACAAGTCCAAATGATGTAATTAACTAATATCTGATTAGTAAAAAAGCTGTTAAGTGTTTAAAGCCAGATATGAACACTGCTCTCTAGCAAATGTTTTTTCAATCAAAGAAACAAGTTTGAATTTTATTAAAGTGTGAGGAAGCGTTGTATATAGTGTAGAAAAATCATAAGTGCTTACTTGTGACACCTTATATTTTTTCTTTTCAATTGTATCAATTACTTCTTAGGAGTTTTTAATTGACCAAAATAGGTTTATATTACTATTTTCATAAACTTTATTACAATATTTAGCAATATGATATCTAATAGCACTCAATGCAGATGTAAGGTACACTGATAATTGCTTGGTGGTACAAGACACTGAATTAGCGATAAAACAACTTTTCTATGGCGTTTTATGTAATTTAGGTATCCAGTTAAGTGATGGCAATTTCTTGTCAGTAATATAAACTATTGCATTTAATTTTTTGCATTCGGCAATATGGTCGGCAATAATTTCATTAGGTTGCGTATTGTAATCACAATAATTGTATGATGTAGTTTATGAAAGTTCTTGTGAAATAGTTTGCACATAAAACACTCGTCATATTATTACAATTTTATTAGCAGCCTTATCTGCAGGAACTATGACGAATTGAGATTTTAATTCGTCAATCAATTTACAGGGATTTTGTTTATTTAATTTAGGTGAATGTGGAAAGGTCAAATGAGTTGCATTATAAAAATGTATCTTATTCATGGCCATACATAATTCTTTTGTTTTCCATTCATTGAGTGCAGTAATTTCAGCATTTTATCTAGCGGTTTATTGAACAGACGCCATTTTTTACGTTGATAGGTAGTCTGGGTGTAGTGAAAATACATCATGGGCACTTGTCTGTTCTAAGCCAATCATATTACGTCATTTTGGTTGGGGGTGAGATATTGAAAGCTCCCAAATCACGACAAGGAACCGAAACAAAAGTACAAATAAAAATATATACATAAATCAAACATAGTGAGTATAGTATAGTTGATATTTTCAAGAAATATCTTCATGGTACATTGAACCATTTTTCCTCTTTAATGATGCGAATAATAGTAATTTATTATAGAAAATTAAGAGGAATTTATGCAGCCTTCTTAAGTACAGCAGCAACATATTGAAGGTCAAATACCTGAAGAAGTCCATGTACGAACCGCCTACAATTGTCAGAGTTTGTTCATCGTAGAAATCCTCGTCAGTGCATTGCAGGCCAAAGTCGAACTTTGTGCCGATTTTCTGGAAAAAAGAAATAACAAAAAGCGTCTCAAACACCTGTTTTTTTCCATACGACCATATGTTATTTCAAAATAAACTGCAATTTTTGTGCGAAACCTGAATGATTCACATATATACATGTATGTTTAATATCGTTTGAACAGTGTAAACATAAATAAATGGTATATTGACATAGCTCCATAGGTGTGTTGTGGTTTTGGTTTTTCGATAGCCGCATTGCACTATGATATATTGTAAAAAATGTAGGGGTAACATACACCATATTAAAGCAAATAGAACAACCTTTGACTCTTTAAATGTTATAGTCGTTGTCTTCGTTGCCCGCAGGTAATTTTGTTCGTTCACGTCTGTAACGTTGATGACAAGTTTCTTGGAAACGAGGCTCGACAAATAGTTATCATGTACGTCCATCAGTATAGAGTAGGTGGAGAGAGACTCAAAATCCAGTCTCTTTTTTAGTATTACAAGACCAGCTAAAAATGCCAATGAAATCACCGTTAAACTCCAACAAAAGCGTTTTCATATAAGCAACAAAAATCACGTACATGTATGACTAGACAACATTTTAAATCAAGCGGACCATGAAATCGCTGAAACGCTCACATATTGTCTTAGAACATCAATTAGCGAAAACTTGGCTGTATGATTTAGCGTTTGATCCCACTTGAACAGATTCAAGCATGGCATTCATAATGTCATGATAAACAACCTGACAAAGCTTGCTGACGATGGAGTCGTACATTTGGCCTCTATAGTAGTATTTATGTGTTACTTAAATTGGACACAACGACTTAGGTTTTGGATGCACGTGTTTCAGATTCTAACTAAACCTAGAAATTGATACGATAAACATTCTAAAAAAGCTTAATCGATATTGAGTATGGATGGGAACGAATACTGGAAACGATATTCGAATATTCGTTTGTCATTATTCGAAAATATTCGAATATTTGATTTTAAACCTTATATTAAAATGTCCGAATTAATGACCGTCCGTAGCAAATTACTATTCCTGATTGCCACAAATGCCACTATAAATCGTGTCTTATGTGCGGCTTTGAAAAACAGGATAGAGTAATATTTTTTTTAAAGATCATTGATTATTATGCTCTGTTTTAAATAAATATTGTTTTGTTTCATTAGATGTAAGATATTTCAGTAAAACACATTACCGTAATTTTAATTTATTTCAATACTTATACTTTATTCGGATTACTTTCCTTCGATACTATTTATGCTTTTGGTTTCTCTATTTTTTCTGGAATAAAGAACCATTTATCAACGATTTAATTGGTTTAGATTTGAAAAACTAAATTCTGATTAGATAATCATTGGTTTGATATATGGATAACGGAATTAAAACATACATGCCAGATCTCGACAGGACAGTCCCGCCAGTTTGGTGATTGTTCCGGCGTCCCGATATGAGACAATTTGTCAAGATATTCGTTAATACGTTCTATAAATTGACAATAAAATTCGCTATTCAAGCTCTGTCTGGCTAAAAGTTACCATCGCTTATCCCTTTATTGCCCCCTATTGCCAACCAGCTTCTATTTCTCGAGTGCAACATTACCGGTATGTTAAGCGTAGACTGTTAGACTGCATTTAAGATTTAAGGTTAACCAATCACGAGAAAAAAAATCAGCATTTTCAAAGCTTAAACAATGTTTTGTTTTCTGTACTCTTCAATATGTATAAGATACAGTAAGCTAAGTGAACAAAGCAATAAGTAGACTTATCAACTATGTAAGAATTGAAATAAATAAAGCTTAATTGAAACATAATTTTAGTGATGTTACGTATATTAATTCGGTAACTTGAAACGAATGAAGTTATCAGTTTAAGTCCCCAATATTTAATGCTTAATGGCATGAACATTGAATACATATTAGCTATTTAAATACAATTTCAATTAATTTGATACTCAATGCAAGTGATTTCGTTCCAAAGAATTATTTTATATCTATTTTACTCATTTTATATTTCAAATATATATTCTATCTTGCAAAACACAGTGTTGCAAAACGCACACTTTTATTGCATCAAACTTAATACAGCCGGGATTCGATAATTAATTTCGTGAAAATATGTATAAAAGCATGAAACTGTATTCACCGGGGATTAGATAATAAATCTTGTGACAACATATTTTAAAAATTATGTTTTCCTTTCGTTGTATTGCTTCGTTGCACCCTTCTTCGGTCCATGTGGATTACCGTGTCGCTAATGTAGACTAACCACAATAGTTATATCATCCCGATAAATTAATGAGTTTTGCGATTCAATGCGTAGACATCATAACCAGAAAGATCCTTTTAAAGCCCCAATAACACTAAAAATCAACGAATATTTCGTTTATTATTTCGTAAAATAAAGTTAACCCATACAAAATCAGTGTTCCGTATATAATAGCCATAATTTCAACGCTAGATGTGGTCTGGTAACAATGTATGTTGTTAAATCTATTTTACCAGACCACATCTAGCGTTCACATTTTGGCTATTGCTTTAAGGAACAATGATTTTGTATGGTTTAACTTTATTTTATAAAATATTTTACTAAATATTCGTTGATGTTGAGTGTTAATGGGGCTATAAATAATGTCTTGTACCAAGTTTCTGCCTACAACGAGCATGGTGTCCATTACTTATTAGGTAACGAGTGGCCGCTTTCGTTTTCTTTGAGTTTATGAAGATTTTCTTTCATTAAGTCCTTAAAAACGTCCACCTCTCGGTCACTAAAGTGTTTAGCCCGTTTTTCGCTTATTTCATTTGTGACAGAGTCAGAGGCCATATTGGACAATGTTCGTCTGATAAATTGCGCGAAAATTGACGTCATTTTCAGGGTTGGATTGTTGGTAATTTTACTGTGGTAAGTTAACAAATTTCAACGGTTAGGTTACAACGAAGTAACCATCGTTTATACAAATACAAATATCTTGCGGTAGCATAACCATGTAAATAACTGCGTTAATCAAGTTACTAAAATTAATATTAACCTCTGTTTATACAATTGACCGCTGAGGTTAAAAAACCTGTCAAAACACAATTTTTTAATGTTTATCAATATACGTAAATGTTTTAAATAAATTTACTTTCATTTTCAACCGATTTTCAGAAAATAGTTTGTACATATTGCATAACTATGAATTGATAGCAAATCGACGACTGGTCCCTCTCCTTATACCATCCCGTCTGCCAATTATCATCTCGTTCATTGATGAAAGCTGTTATCAAAGCAATGATTTATAATGGTAACCAAAACGGCGACTTTGTACATGCACTTATAACTTTTCTGGAAGTATCTTTGCATAAAAATAGAATATTCGAATATGAACTTTGGATTCGAATATTCGGCCGATTTTCGAATATTCGAATATTCGGATATTCGGTCCCATCCCTAATATTGAGTCATTAATGTGGCATACATAGTGGTCAAGAAGTTTTTGGAAGATTTTATCTGGTTGGATTGTGTTTTTTGATGTACCAAAATTCGATATTATCAAGATACACATTCCGACCAAGTTTCATCAATATTTAGTTCTGATTGTGGCCAAATGAGTGGTGGAACAGTTTTCTAAGGTCTGACCTAGTAACCTAGGGTTAAGGCGCTAGTACCCAGAATCGAATGTTGCCAAGATATTGTCAAGATAAATATTCTGACCAAGTGTCATCAAGATTTGATTACCAAATGCGGCCTCGATTATGGGAACCGGCTAAAAATTACGACAGACGACTAAAGACACACGACGACGACGATTAAAGGGTGACAACAATAGCTGCCCATGACCACTTCGCGCTCAGATGAGCTCAACAATATGAAAACACTCAAGGATAAGAGCCAAAAACCGAGGTAAGTAGGATCTTTAGTTATAGCAAGTGACCGAATTGGCAAACACTTTAACACAGCAAACAGTCCCTTAAGAGCCCACGCAATATTTAATCTTTGCTTATAATGGACGCTAAAAAAGCCACAGAAAATGTCACAACAAAGAAAAATAAACAATAATGCCTGAAATTTATTAAGCTTTCACGGGTACTTCTATAATGTAAACGCATAATTCTTGTCGTAATTGCTATATATTTACTTCAAAAATAAAGCTAAGAAATAGGCTTTGGAAGACATTGTAAAATTTAAAACACATACACACAAAATAATAGAATAACAGTAATAAGCAAACATTGATGGACTGTGTGTTCTCTAAGAAATGCAAAAAAGTCTTACTTGACTTGTCAAGTGCGAATAACGACGCGGCACTTAATGGAAAAAACTTCGCGGTGAAAGTCAGGTTCTCAGCAGGAAGGTCGACATCAGATACGTTGGGTGTAAAGAGAACTGTGTCTACCGAAGCATTTTCAGGGACGTAGATTGTGTCCGGCAGGTTTATTATACCCGGGTACGAGTGAGTGGCTGGGAGTAAAACACATGATGATACAGACGATCGGATTGCAGCATGTATAAGGGTAAATATACAAAATATGATTGTTATTCGCTTTTCCAAATTTCAGTCGTATACAAATTGTGAAAAGAAGACATAAAGTGTTTATATATACCAACATCGTCACAAGAAATAAGTTCTTTCGTAAATGATTTGGTAAATGATAATGAGAAAACAGATTTTTAAACGAGAAACAAAGTATGCATGTAGAATTGTACATTTAGAGTGTACGTTATATTATAATTACATTTACCCGTTATATAAAGATTTAAATACTCCCAGAAAAATTGCATGCTATTAACACTCAAACAAAGTACATCAAAGATTAGCTTACAATTAAAAGTGATCTCCAGTGTTCCGCATTCGTAATTTGCATGCTTTCGGTCACCGACGCAAACTCGTATTGAAAACACCGCATTTTCTTCATTGATTATACTCACATTCCGTCTTAATCGTATGTGTAATATAGAGTTACCTCCAATGAAAAATATGTTATATTTAACGGCCCCATTAGAAGATTGAGGATCATAAGTTCTTACATAAAACAGAGTGTAACCATACCATTACAAAGAAACAGAAATATTTATATTATATAATTAGATTTACTAATTGTTAATACGAATTTAAGCCAAACGATCATATATTGATATTCAAGATGAGCAATATGATATAAAACTCAATATCGCTCTTTGTTTCTGTTGAACCGGCGTCATTACGCGGGTGGCATAAGAGTCTGACTATTGTTTGCAAGCGACTTTAAATAATTGTATAAAGCAATTATGCTAGAAAGAAAACAAACTAGAATGTTATCGGACTTTACGTAAGTAATATTGGCTTATGTAATAACTCCACTGGCACAAACACAGAATGCTACGAAAATCAAACAGTTTTTATTATTTTATAGCATAAGCCGAGTAAATACATATATATATTTAATAATACAGAACAAAACGATATACTTGTATCACAGGTAAGAGGATTGTTGCTGTTGCTAACGTTGCATGTATAGATTAGTGTGTCTCCCTCATCATCCACAGCCTGCTCGGTAAACAAGGAGGTCCCATAGAACACCGTAGATTGGTCCACTTTGTCTTTGTATGGTACCTGGAGTAGTAATGGTAGAAGTATGAAGCCTTCAGAGTTATAAGAACTTGCCGTCTGATAGAACTTAAAGGGACTTGTTCACAGAGTTTGCATTTTTTTGTATTCGTCGTTATATGCTTTAAATTGATAAATGAAATATCGATAATACAGCTCTCCATTAATATACAAGAATATAATTTGATAAAAAGAAAGTTGACCCCCTTCCCATCCATCGGCTCCAACCACTGACCTATATATTAATAAGCAGTGTTCGCCTTAACCACTCGGCCAACTGTGCTGTAACGTTACGTCATACCTTTATAACGTTATATAAGCATTCCACACTTTGTAAAAAACGTTACGAAAACATAAAAAACAGGCGCAGATTCATTAAATAAGTTCGCGTGTGTAACGGCTAATTTTTGTAAATTATTTGTATGATGATTTCTCATAAACGGACATATGCTCCCTGTATTCATGTTATTTTTTACCCAAGCAGGAGCAAAATTTAAAACTCTCTGTAGAGAACTTATGTTAAATATGAAAAGCCCAATGGTATTTCCGTTCGGTTTCTTGGCGTGCTAGAATAGACAGTTGTTTAAGATGACCGACATCTTACGACAAATGCATAACGTCTTGTCCGTTTTATATCAGTGTTGGAAATTGTATTCCTTTTTCTTATTCCATCTGTAGTAACTATGTAACCATTGGGCATGCCTGATTGTGACATCAGCTGCTTGATTTTAACAATCATTTTTAAGTATCACGGTAAAATGTTGAAAAACACATTTCATCCCTTCAAGCATATCGGTTTCAGAGATGATAGTGTTATATCTTATCGTGCATGTATTAACCTAGTGACCCCAGGAGGCTTAAAAAAAAATCAAGTTGCATCGGCAGAAGAAAATTCTTAACATCACTTATAGGCCTACATTTAGTCCCAGAAAAACAACAACAGGAAAACAACAAACACAAATGAATAGAACTGCGGTCGACGCCTTGGAACAGTTTGTGCAAAATATACCGTCGAGGGTTTGTTGGGCGTCCAACCTCACACTAAGCCTTAAATGTTACACCACTGAGATACGACCAGTTTTGACTTAATGTTCATGATTTAAACAATCTTTGTAAACGTACAATATATATTCTTAGCTTTACCGTTTGATAAAAGATTTTTTGGAAAGACGTATATGTTCAAATATATGCTAGTTCTGATAATAATGTAACGATTTT
>NC_068366.1:21782776-21830276 GCF_020536995.1 Dreissena polymorpha
AATAGGGCTAAATAGGTTGCACCTGGCTCCGATCCTAATTAAAAGTCCGGCCGAAACTAGGTCAGCCGACAGGCAGACGACGGCTGGTCAGCGTGCACTATGTCTCTTCCGGGGGATAACTCTTTTTCGTCCGAAAGGGGCCCTTAAAGGGGCATACCCGCTCAGGGGAAATGACGCATACGAGATGAAGGCTAAATAGGCTGCATGCACGGGGCCGATCCTAATTAAAAGTCCCGGCCGAAACTAGGACAGCCCGATGGGCAGTCGACGGCTGGTCAGCGTGCACTAGGTCTCTTCCGGGGATAACTCTTGTTCGTCCGAAAGGGGCCCTTAAAGGGGCATACCCGCTCACAGACAAAAATGTCGCGCGTAATAGGCTAAATAGGTTGCACCTGGCTCCGATCCTAATTAAAAGTCCCGGCCGCCGAAACTAGGTCAGCCCGACAGGCAGACGACGGCTGGTCAGCGTGCACTATGTCTTCGGGGGGATAACTCTGTTTCGTCCGAAAGGGGCCCTTAAAGGGGCATACCCGCTCACTGGGAAATGACGCATACGAGATGAAGGCTAAATAGGCTGCATGCACGGGGCCGATCCTAATTAAAAGTCCCGGCCGAAACTAGGACAGCCCGATGGGCAGTCGACGGCTGGTCAGCGTGCACTAGGTCTCTTCCGGGGATAACTCTTGTTCGTCCGAAAGGGGCCCTTAAAGGGGCATACCCGCTCACAGACAAAAATGTCGCGTAATAGGCTAAAAAGGTTGCACCTGGCTCCGATCCTAATTAAAAGTCCCGCCGAAACTAGGTCAGCCCGACAGGCAGACGACGGCTGGTCAGCGTGCACTATGTCTCTTCCGGGGGATAACTCTTTTTCGTCCGAAAGGGGCCCTTAAAGGGGCATACCCGCTCACTGGGAAATGACGCATACGAGATGAAGGCTAAATAGGCTGCATGCACGGGGCCGATCCTAATTAAAAGTCCCGGCCGAAACTAGGACAGCCCGATGGGCAGTCGACGGCTGGTCAGCGTGCACTAGGTCTCTTCCGGGGGATAACTCTTGTTCGTCCGAAAGGGGCCTTAAAGGGGCATACCCGCTCACAGACAAAATGTCGCGTAATAGGCTAAATAGGTTGCACCTGGCTCCGATCCTAATTAAAAGTCCCGGCCGAAACTAGGTCAAGCCCGACAGGCAGACGACGGCTGGTCAGCGTGCACTATGTCTCTTCCGGGGGATAACTCTTTTTCGTCCGAAAGGGGCCCTTAAAGGGGCATACCCGCTCACTGGAAAATGACGCGTAATAGGCTAAATAGGCTGCACCGGGGCCGATCCTAATTAAAAGTCCCGGCCGAAACTAGGTCAGCCCGATGGGCAGTCGACGGCTGGTCAGCGTGCACTAGGTCTCTTCCGGGGGATAACTCTTGTTCGTCCGAAAGGGGCCCTTAAAGGGGCATACCCGCTCACAGACAAAAATGTCGCGTAATAGGCTAAATAGGTTGCACCTGGCCGATCCTAATAATAAAAGTCCCGGCCGAAACTAGGTCAGCCCGACAGGCAGTCGACGGCTGGTCAGCGTGCACTATGTCTCTTCGGGGGATAACTCTTTTCGTCCGAAAGGGGCCCTTAAAGGGGCATACCCGCTCACTGGGAAAAAATGACGAGATGAAGGCTAAATAGGCTGCACCGGGGCCGATCCTAATTAAAAGTCCCGGCCGAAACTAGGTCAGCCCGATGGGCAGTCGACGGCTGGTCAGCGTGCACTAGGTCTCTTCCGGGGGATAACTCTTGTTCGTCCGAAAGGGGCCCTTAAAGGGGCATACCCGCTCACAGACAAAAATGTCGCGTAATAGGCTAAATAGGTTGCAACCTGGCTCCGATCCTAATTTAAAGTCCCGGCCGAAACTAGGTCCAGCCCGACAGGCAGATCGACGGCTGGTCAGCGTGCACTATGTTCTTCTTCCGGGGGATAACTCTTTTCGTCCGAAAGGGGCCCTTAAAGGGGGCATACCGCTCACTGGGAAATCACGCATACGAGGATGAAGTGCTAAAATAGGCTGCATGCATCGGGGCCGATCCTAATTAAAAGTCCCGGCCGAAACAAGTTTCAGCAGCCAGATGGGCATGTCGACGGCCTGGATTCAGCGTGCACTAATGTCCTCTACCGGGGGATAACTCCGTTGTTCGTCCGAAAGGGGCCTGCTTAAAGGGCATACCCGCTCAAAGACAAAATGTCGCGTAATAGGCGAAATAGGGTTGCACCTGGCGCCGATCCGAATTAAAAGTCCCGGCCGAAACTAAGGTCAGCCCGACAAGGCAGTACGAACTGCGGTTCAAGTGGCACTATGTCTCCTAGCCGTGGGAGAACTCTTGTTATTCCGAAAGGGGCCCTTAAAAGATGTGCATACAACCCTCACTGGGAAATCGACGCATGACGAGATGAAAGGGCTAAGAATGGCTGCATGCACTGGTGGCCTAATCCTAATTGAAAAGTCCCGGCCGAAACCGAGGTCAGCCCGATGGGGCAGTCGACGGCTGGTCAGCGTGCACTAGGTCTCTTCCGGTGGATAACTCTTGTTCGTCCGAAAGGGGCCCTTAAAGGGCATACCCGCTCACAGACAAAAATGTCGCGTAATAGGCTAAATAGGTTGCACCTGGCTCCGATCCTAATTAAAAGTCCCGGCCGAAACTAGGTCAGCCCGACAGGCAGACGACGGCTGGTCAGCGTGCACTATGTCTCTTCCGGGGGATAACTCTTTTTCGTCCGAAAGGGGCCCTTAAAGGGTCATACCCGCTCACTGGGAATGACGCAATACGAGATGAAGGCTAAATAGGCTGCTGCACGGGGCCGATCCTAATTAAAAGTCCCGGCCGAAACTAGGATCAGCCCGATGGGCAGTCGACGGCTGGTCAGCGTGCACTAGGTCTCTTCCGGGGGATAACTCTTGTTCGTCCGAAAGGGGCCCTTAAAGGGGCATACCCGCTCACAGACAAAAATGTCGCGTAATAGGCTAAAATAGGTTGCACCTGGCTCCGATCCTAATTAAAAGTCCCGGCCGAAACTAGGTCAGCCCGACAGGCAGACGACGGCTGGTCAGCGTGCACTATGTCTCTCCGGGGGATAACTCTTTTTCGTCCGAAAGGGGGCCCTTAAAGGGGCATACCCGCATCACTGGAAATGACGCTACGAGATGAAGGCTAAATAGGCTGCATGCACGGGGCCGATCCTAATTAAAGTCCCGGCCGAAACTAGGACAGCCCTAATGGGCAGTCGACGGCTGGTCAGCGTGCACTAGGTCTCTTCCGGGGGATACTCTTGTTCGTCCGAAAGGGGCCCTTAAAGGGGCATACCCGCTCACAGACAAAAAATGTCGCGTAATAGGCTAAATAGGTTGCACCTGGCTCTCCGATCCTAATTAAAAGTCCCGGCCGAAACTAGGTCAGCCCGACAGGCAGACGACGGCTGGTCAGCGTGCACTATGTCTCTATCCGGGGGGATAACTCTTTTTCGTCCGAAAGGGCCCTTAAAGGGGATACCCCGCTCACGGGAAATGACGCATACGAGATGAAGGCTAAATAGGCTGCATGCACTGGGCCCGATCCTAATTAAAAGTCCCGGCCGAAACTAGGCAGCCCGATGGGCAGTCGACGGCTGGTCAGCGTGCACTAGGTTCTTCCGGGGGATAACTCTTGTTCGTCCGAAAGGGGCCCTTAAAGGGGCATACCCGCTCACAGACAAAAATGTCGCGTAATAGGCTAAATAGGTTGCACCTGGCTCCGATCCTAATTAAAAGTCCCGGCCGAAACTAGGTCAGCCCGACAGGCAGACGACGGCTGGTCAGCGTGCACTATGTCTTCTTTCCGGGGATAACTCTTTTTCGTCCGAAAGGGGCCCTTAAAGGGGCATACCCGCTCACTGGGAAATGCACGCATACGAGATGAAGGCTAAATAGGCTGCATGCACGGGGCCGATCCTAATTAAAAGTCCCGGCCGAAACTAGTTACAGCCCGATGGGCAGTCGACGGCTGGTCAGCGTGCACTAGGTCTCTTCCGGGGGATAACTCTTGTTCGTCCGAAAGGGGCCCTTAAAGGGGCATACCCGCTCACAGACAAAAATGTCGCGTAATAGGCTAAATAGGTTGCACCTGGCTCCGATCCTAATTAAAAGTCCCGGCCGAAACTAGGTCAGCCCGACAGGCAGACGACGGCTGGTCAGCGTGCACTATGTCTCTTCCGGGGGATAACTCTGTTTCGTCCGAAAGGGGCCCTTAAAGGGCATACCCGCTCACATGACAAAATGTCGCGTAATAGGCTAAATAGGCTTGCATCCTGGCTCCGATCCTAATTGAAAGTCCCGGCCGAAACTAGGTCAGCCCGACATGGCAGACGACGGCTGGTCAGCGTGCACTATGTCTCTTCCGGGGGATTAACTCTTTTTCGTCCGAAAGGGGCCCTTAAAGGGGCATACCCGCTCACAGACAAAAATGTCGCGTAATAGGCTAAATAGGTTGCACCTGGCTCCGATCCTAATTAAAAGTCCCGGCCGAAACTAGGTCAGCCCGACAGGCAGACGACGGCTGGTCAGCGTGCACTATGTCTCTTCCGGGGGATAACTCTTTTCGTCCGAAAGGTGCCCTTAAAGGGGCATACCCGCTCACATGACAAAATGTACGCGTAATAGGCTAAATAGGCTTGCACCTGGTCCGATCCTAATTAAAGTCCCGGCCGAAACTAGGTCAGCCCGATGGGCAGTCGACGGCTGGTCAGCGTGCACTAGGTCTCTTCCGGGGGATAACTCTTGTTCGTCCGAAAGGGCCCTTAAAGGGGCATACCCGCTCACAGACAAAAATGTCGCGTAATAGGCTAAATAGGTTGCACCTGGCTCCGATCCTAATTAAAAGTCCCGGCCGAAACTAGGTCAGCCCGACAGGCAGACGACGGCTGGTCAGCGTGCACTATGTCTCTTCCGGGGGATAACTCTTTTTCGTCCGAAAGGGGCCCTTAAAGGGGCATACCCGCTCACTGGGAAATCACGCATACGAGATGAAGGCTAAATAGGCTGCATGCACGGGGCCGATCCTAATTAAAAGTCCCGGCCGAAACTAGGACAGCCCGATGGGCAGTCGACGGCTGGTCAGCGTGCACTAGGTCTCTTCCGGGGGATAACTCTTGTTCGTCCGAAAGGGGCCCTTAAAGGGGCATACCCGCTCACAGACAAAAATGTCGCGTAATAGGCTAAATAGGTTGCACCTGGCTCCGATCCTAATTAAAAGTCCCGGCCGAAACTAGGTCAGCCCGACAGGCAGACGACGGCTGGTCAGCGTGCACTATGTCTCTTTCCGGGGGATAACTCTGTTTCGTCCGAAAGGGGCCCTTAAAGGGGCATACCCGCTCACTGGGAAATGACGCATACGAGATGAAGGCTAAATAGGCTGCATGCACGGGGCCGATCCTAATTAAAAGTCCCGGCCGAAACTAGGACAGCCCGATGGGCAGTCGACGGCTGGTCAGCGTGCACTAGGTCTCTTCCGGGGGATAACTCTTGTTCGTCCGAAAGGGGCCCTTAAAGGGGCATACCCGCTCACAGACAAAAATGTCGCGTAATAGGCTAAAAAGATTGCACCTGGCTCCGATCCTAATTAAAAGTCCCGGCCGAAACTAGGTCAGCCCGACAGGCAGACGACGGCTGGTCAGCGTGCACTATGTCTCTTCCGGGGGATAACTCTTTTTCGTCCGAAAGGGGCCCTTAAAGGGGCATACCCGCTCACTGGGAAATGACGCATACGAGATGAAGGCTAAATAGGCTGCATGCACGGGGCCGATCCTAATTAAAAGTCCCGGCCGAAACTAGTTCAGCCCGATGGGCAGTCGACGGCTGGTCAGCGTGCACTAGGTCTCTTCCGGGGGATAACTCTTGTTCGTCCGAAAGGGGCCCTTAAAGGGGCATACCCGCTCACAGACAAAAATGTCGCGTAATAGGCTAAATAGGTTGCACCTGGCTCCGATCCTAATTAAAAGTCCCGGCCGAAACTAGGTCAGCCCGACAGGCAGACGACGGCTGGTCAGCGTGCACTATGTCTCTTCCGGGGGATAACTCTGTTTCGTCCGAAAGGGGCCCTTAAAGGGGCATACCCGCTCACAGACAAAAATGTCGCGTAATAGGCTAAATGGGTTGCACCTGGCTCCGATCCTAATTAAAAGTCCCGGCCGAAACTAGGTCAGCCCGACAGGCAGACGACGGCTGGTCAGCGTGCACTATGTCTCTTCCGGGGGATAACTCTTTTTTCGTCCGAAAGGGGCCCTTAAAGGGGCATACCCGCTCACAGACAAAAATGTCGCGTAATAGGCTAAATAGGTGCACCTGGCTCCGATCCTAATTAAAAGTCCCGGCCGAAACTAGGTCAGCCCGACAGGCAGAGGACGGCTGGTCAGCGTGCACTATGTCTCTTCCGGGGGGATAACTCTTTTTTCGTCCGAAAAGGTGCCCTTAAAGGGGCAAACCCGCTCACAGACAAAAATGTCGCGTAATAGGCTAAATAGGTTGCACCTGGCTCCGATCCTAATTAAAAGTCCCGGCCGAAACTAGGTCAGCCCGATGGGCAGTCGACGGCTGGTCAGCGTGCACTAGGTCTCTTCCGGGGGATAACTCTTGTTCGTCCGAAAGGGGCCCTTAAAGGGGCATACCCGCTCACAGACAAAAATGTCGCGTAATAGGCTAAATAGGTTGCACCTGGCTCCGATCCTAATTAAAAGTCCCGGCCGAAACTAGGTCAGCCCGACAGGCAGACGACGGCTGGTCAGCGTGCACTATGTCTCTTCCGGGGGATAACTCTTTTTCGTCCGAAAGGGGCCCTTAAAGGGGCATACCCGCTCACTGGGAAATGACGCATACGAGATGAAGGCTAAATAGGCTGCATGCACGGGGCCGATCCTAATTAAAAGTCCCGGCCGAAACTAGGACAGCCCGATGGGCAGTCGACGGCTGGTCAGCGTGCACTAGGTCTCTTCCGGGGGATAACTCTTGTTCGTCCGAAAGGGGCCCTTAAAGGGGCATACCCGCTCACAGACAAAAATGTCGCGTAATAGGCTAAATAGGTTGCACCTGGCTCCGATCCTAATTAAAAGTCCCGGCCGAAACTAGGTCAGCCCGACAGGCAGACGACGGCTGGTCAGCGTGCACTATGTCTCTTCCGGGGGATAACTCTGTTTCGTCCGAAAGGGGCCCTTAAAGGGGCATACCCGCTCACTGGGAAATGACGCATACGAGATGAAGGCTAAATAGGCTGCATGCACGGGGCCGATCCTAATTGAAAGTCCCGGCCAAAACTAGGACAGCCCGATGGGCAGTCGACGGCTGGTCAGCGTGCACTAGGTCTCTTCCGGGGGATAACTCTTGTTCGTCCGAAAGGGGCCCTTAAAGGGGCATACCCGCTCACAGACAAAAATGTCGCGTAATAGGCTAAAAAGATTGCACCTGGCTCCGATCCTAATTAAAAGTCCCGGCCGAAACTAGGTCAGCCCGACAGGCAGACGACGGCTGGTCAGCCTGCACTATGTCTCTTCCGGGGGATAACTCTTTTTCGTCCGAAAGGGGCCCTTAAAGGGGCATACCCGCTCACTGGGAAATGACGCATACGAGATGAAGGCTAAATAGGCTGCATGCACGGGGCCGATCCTAATTAAAAGTCCCCGGCCGAAACTAGTTCAGCCCGATGGGCAGTCGACGGCTGGTCAGCGTGCACTAGGTCTCTTCCGGGGGATAACTCTTGTTCGTCCGAAAGGGGCCCTTAAAGGGGCTACCCGCTCACAGACAAAATGTCGCGTAATAGGCTAAATAGGTGCACCTGGCTCCGATCCTAATTAAAAAGTCCCGGCCGAAACTAGGTCAGCCCGACAGGGCAGTCGACGGCTGGTCAGCGTGCACTATGTCCTCTTCCGGGGGATAACTCTTGTTCGTCCGAAAGGGGGCCCTTAAAGGGGCATACCCGCTCACATGGGAAAAGTCGACGCTACGATGAGGCTAAATAGGCTTGCATGCACGGGGCCGATCCTAATTAAAAGTCCCGGCCGAAACTAGGTCAGCCCGATGGCAGCGACGGCTGGTCAGCGTGCACTATGTCTCTTCCGGGGGATAACTCTGTTTCGTCCGAAAGGGGCCCTTAAAGGGGCATACCCGCTCACAGACAAAAATGTCGCGTAATAGGCTAAATAGGTTGCACCTGGCTCCGATCCTAATTAAAAGTCCCGGCCGAAACTAGGTCAGCCCGACAGGCAGACGACGGCTGGTCAGCGTGCACTATGTCTCTTCCGGGGGATAACTCTTTTTCGTCCGAAAGGGGCCCTTAAAGGGGCATACCCGCTCACAGACAAAAATGTCGCGTAATAGGCTAAATAGGTTGCACCTGGCTCCGATCCTAATTAAAAGTCCCGGCCGAAACTAGGTCAGCCCGACATGGCAGACGACGGCTGGTCAGCGTGCACTATGTCTCTTCCGGGGGATAACTCTTGTTCGTCCGAAAGGGGCCCTTAAAGGGGCATACCCGCTCACAGACAAAAATGTCGCGTAATAGGCTAAATAGGTTGCACCTGGCTCCGATCCTAATTAAAAGTCCCGGCCGAAACTAGGTCAGCCCGACAGGCAGACGACGGCTGGTCAGCGTGCACTATGTCTCTTCCGGGGGATAACTCTGTTTCGTCCGAAAGGGGCCCTTAAAGGGGCATACCCGCTCACTGGGAAATGACGCATACGAGATGAAGGCTAAATAGGCTGCATGCACGGGGCCGATCCTAATTGAAAGTCCCGGCCGAAACTAGGACAGCCCGATGGGCAGTCGACGGCTGGTCAGCGTGCACTAGGTCTCTTCCGGGGGATAACTCTTGTTCGTCCGAAAGGGGCCCTTAAAGGGGCATACCCGCTCACAGACAAAAATGTCGCGTAATAGGCTAAAAGATTGCACCTGGCTCCGATCCTAATTAAAAGTCCCGGCCGAAACTAGGTCAGCCCGACAGGCAGACGACGGCTGGTCAGCGTGCACTATGTCTCTTCCGGGGGATAACTCTTTTTCGTCCGAAAGGGGCCCTTAAAGGGGCATACCCGCTCACTGGGAAATGACGCATACGAGATGAAGGCTAAATAGGCTGCATGCACGGGGCCGATCCTAATTAAAAGTCCCGGCCGAAACTAGGTCAGCCCGATGGGCAGTCGACGGCTGGTCAGCGTGCACTAGGTCTCTTCCGGGGGATAACTCTTGTTCGTCCGAAAGGGGCCCTTAAAGGGGCATACCCGCTCACAGACAAAAATGTCGCGTAATAGGCTAAATAGGTTGCACCTGGCTCCGATCCTAATTAAAAGTCCCGGCCGAAACTAGGTCAGCCCGACAGGCAGACGACGGCTGGTCAGCGTGCACTATGTCTCTTCCGGGGGATAACTCTTTTTCGTCCGAAAGGGGCCCTTAAAGGGGCATACCCGCTCACTGGGAAATGACGCATACGAGATAAGGCTAAATAGGCTGCATGCACCGGGCTCGATCCTAATTAAAAGTCCCGGCCGAAACTAGGTCAGCCCGAATGGCAGATCGACGGCTGGTCAGCGTGCACTATGTCTCTTCCGGGGGATAACTCTTTTTCGTCCGAAAGGGGCCCTTAAAGGGGCATACCCGCTCACAGACAAAAATGTCGCGTAATAGGCTAAATAGGTTGCACCTGGCTCCGATCCTAATTAAATATCCCGGCCGAAACTAGGTCAGCCCGACAGGCAGACGACGGCTGGTCAGCGTGCACTATGTCTCTTCCGGGGGATAACTCTTTTTCGTCCGAAAGGTGCCCTTAAAGGGGCATACCCGCTCACAGACAAAAATGTCGCGTAATAGGCTAAATAGGTTGCACCTGGCTCCGATCCTAATTAAAAGTCCCGGCCGAAACTAGGTCAGCCCGATGGGCAGTCGACGGCTGGTCAGCGTGCACTAGGTCTCTTCCGGGGGATAACTCTTGTTCGTCCGAAAGGGGCCCTTAAAGGGGCATACCCGCTCACAGACAAAATGTCGCGTAATAGGCTAAATAGGTTGCACCTGGCTCCGATCCTAATTAAAAGTCCCGGCCGAAACTAGGTCAGCCCGACAGGCAGACGACGGCTGGTCAGCGTGCACTATGTCTTTTCCGGGGGATAACTCTTTTTCGTTCCGAAAGGGGCCCTTAAAGGGGCATACCCGCTCACTGGGAAATCACGCATACGAGATGAAGGCTAAATAGGCTGCATGCACGGGGCCGATCCTAATTAAAAGTCCCGGCCGAAACTAGGACAGCCCGATGGGCAGTCGACGGCTGGTCAGCGTGCACTAGGTCTCTTCCGGGGGATAACTCTTGTTCGTCCGAAAGGGGCCCTTAAAGGGGCATACCCGCTCACAGACAAAAATGTCGCGTAATAGGCTAAATAGGTTGCACCTGGCTCCGATCCTAATTAAAAGTCCCGGCCGAAACTAGGTCAGCCCGACAGGCAGACGACGGCTGGTCAGCGTGCACTATGTCTCTTCCGGGGGATAACTCTGTTTCGTCCGAAATGGGCCCTTAAAGGGGCATACCCGCTCACTGGGAAATGACGCATACGAGATGAAGGCTAAATAGGCTGCATGCACGGGGCCGATCCTAATTGAAAGTCCCGGCCGAAACTAGGACAGCCCGATGGGCAGTCGACGGCTGGTCAGCGTGCACTAGGTCTCTTCCGGGGGATAACTCTTGTTCGTCCGAAAGGGGCCCTTAAAGGGGCATACCCGCTCACAGACAAAAATGTCGCGTAATAGGCTAAAAGATTGCACCTGGCTCCGATCCTAATTAAAAGTCCCGGCCGAAACTAGGTCAGCCCGACAGGCAGACGACGGCTGGTCAGCGTGCACTATGTCTCTTCCGGGGGATAACTCTTTTTCGTCCGAAAGGGGCCCTTAAAGGGGCATACCCGCTCACTGGGAAATGACGCATACGAGATGAAGGCTAAATAGGCTGCATGCACGGGGCCGATCCTAATTAAAAGTCCTGGCCGAAACTAGTTCAGCCCGATGGGCAGTCGACGGCTGGTCAGCGTGCACTAGGTCTCTTCCGGGGGATAACTCTTGTTCGTCCGAAAGGGGCCCTTAAAGGGGCATACCCGCTCACAGACAAAAATGTCGCGTAATAGGCTAAAATAGGTTGCACCTGGCTCCGATCCTAATTAAAAGTCCCGGCCGAAACTAGGTCAGCCCGACAGGCAGACGACGGCTGGTCAGCGTGCACTATGTCTCTTCCGGGGGATAACTCTGTTTCGTCCGAAAGGGGCCCTTAAAGGGGCATACCCGCTCACAGGACAAAATGTCGCGTAATAGGCTAAATAGGTTGCACCTGGCTCCGATCCTAATTAAAAGTCCCGGCCGAAACTAGGTCAGCCCGACAGGCAGACGACGACTGGTCAGCGTGCACTATGTCTCTTCCGGGGGATAACTCTTTTTCGTCCGAAAGGGGCCCTTAAAGGGGCATACCCGCTCACAGACAAAAATGTCGCGTAATAGGCTAAATAGGTTGCACCTGGCTCCGATCCTAATTAAAAGTCCCGGCCGAAACTAGGTCAGCCCGACAGGCAGACGACGGCTGGTCAGCGTGCACTATGTCTCTTCCGGGGGATAATTCTTGTTCGTCCGAAAGGGGCCCTTAAAGGGGCATACCCGCTCACTGGGAATGACGCATAAGAGAAATAGGCTAAATAGGCTGCATGCAAGGGGCCGACCGTAATTAAAACTCCCGGCCGAAACTAGTTCAGCCCGATGGGCAGTTGACGGCTGGTCAGCGTGCACTAGGTCTCTTCCGGGGGATAACTCTTTTTCGTCCGAAAGGGGCCCTTAAAGGGGCATACCCACTCACAGGCAAAAATGGCGCGTAATAGGCTAAATAGGTTGCACCTGGCTCCGATCCTTATTAAAACTCCCGGCCTTAACTAGGTCAGCCCGACAGGCAGTCGAGGGCTGGTCAGCGTGCACTAGGTCTCTTCCGTGGGATAACTCTTGTTCGTCCGAAAGGGGCCCTTAAAGGGGCATACCCGCTCACTGGGAATGACGCATACGAGAAATAGGCTAAATAGGCTGCATGCACGGGGCCGACCGTAATTAAAACTCCCGGCCGAAACTAATTCAGCCCGATAGGCAGTCGAGGGCTGGTCAGCGTGCACTAGGTCTCTTCCGTGGGATAACTCTTGTTCGTCCGAAAGGGGCCCTTAAAGGGGCATACCCGCTCACTGGGAATGACGCATACGAGAAATAGGCTAAATAGGCTGCATGCACGGGGCCGACCGTAATTAAAACTCCCGGCCGAAACTAATTCAGCCCGATAGGCAGTCGACGGCTGGTCAGCGTGCACTAGGTCTTATCCGGGGGATAACTCTTGTTCATCCGAAAGCGGCCCTTAAAGGGGCATCCCCGCTCACTGGGAAATGACGCATACGAGAAATAGGCTAAATAGGCTGCATGCACGGGGCCGACCGTAATTAAAACTCCCGGCCGAAACTAGTTCAGCCCGATAGGCAGTCGACGGCTGGTCAGCGTGCACTAGGTCTCTTCCGGGGGATAACTCTTGTGCGTCCGAAAGCGGCCCTTAAAGGGGCATACCCACTCACAGTCAAAAGTGGCGCGTAATAGGCTAAATAGGTTGCACCTGGCTCAGACCGTAATTAAAACTCCCCGTCGAAACTAGGTCAGCCCGACAGGCAGTCGACGGCTGGTCAGCGTGCACTAGGTCTCTTCCGGGGGATAACTGTTGTTCGTCCGAAAGGGGCTCTTAAAGGGGCATACCCGCTCACTGGGAAATGACGCATACAAGAAAAAGGCTAAATAGGCTGCATGCACGGTGCCGACCGTAATTAAAACTCCCGGCCAAACTAGTTCAGCCCGATAGGCAGTCGACGGCTGGTCAGCGTGCACTAGGTCTCTTCCTGGGGATAACTCGTGTTCGTCCGAAAGGGGCCCTTAAAGAGGCATACCCACTCACAGGCAAAAATGGCGCGTAATAAGCTAAATAGGTTGCACCTGGCTCCGATCCTAATTAAAACTCCCGGCCGAAACTAGGTCAGCCGGACAGGCAGTCGACGGCTGGTCAGCGTGCACCAGGTCTCTTCCGGGGGGTAACTCTTGTTAGTCCGAAAGGGGTCCCTTAAAGGGGCATACCCACTCACAGGCAAAAATGGCGCGTTATGGGCTTAATAGGTTGATAGTTCAAAATTACAATGTTTTGTATTTCTTTACTAAATAAGGAAACACATTCTTTTGGGGTATTCCTAAAACAACATTGGCATAGTGATGTTATTTAAATGTATATCTTGATGCCAATCTATTGCAATATGAAATGAAACACTTACGAAAAATTCCCAATTTAAGCATAAAAATAAAATTTAACTTAAGATTCTTCTGGAATACGAACCCAGGTCTGTGCATGCATATTATTGAGAACCTGGCTTCTCTGGTCGCATTTGTCACGTGTTGCCGGAGAATGCTCTTCCACTGCATCTTTGAACAAAGGTCTCACTGCTCAAGTTCATATTAAGATACTCATTTAGATTGTTCCTATGAGGTTATCTTAATAAAGCACTGATAAATCATTGGCGTTCATAATCATTTGTAAGAAATCGCATCAGTCTATTCAGGAATACGTATTCGGCCAAGTGTCTACAAACATCTACAAGGAAGATTACACAGCTATCCAAAACATTAAAGCTTTCTTGCGTCAACACCTGTTTCGAGTGACTTAATATCTAACACTGCGTGTGAAAAGTCAGTGCTGGTAGACATTTACAATGACTATATGGGTGTAGTATCGTATCATGTTATGAGTATTCAATGGTCTAAGGGAATTAATTATGCTATACTAATTACAAGGATTATTATTAGAGTGGCATCCCCTGATATGCACATGTTTACAGGGCGGCTTATTAGATTGTGGAACCTTCAATGGCGTCTCGTGTTGTTTTGTTTATGGTTATTTTAATCCAAGTAATCGGCCTCGAGCCGGGTTTGACACTACAATGGGTTATACGCAACGCCTGTGCGCTACCTCAAGTCCTTTTATATCCGTTTGCATGCATGTATTCCAAAATTCATATCCGTAAAGTGATAAAGGTATAACCACTGCGTGGTATAACGTTCTAAGGGTAAGTGGGTTTAAACCTCCTGGATGTAACCCACTATTCAGTAGGTTTAAGAAATAAAACGTTTTTCGCTAGCGTCGTTCAGTGATTTGGTTGTCGAAAGTAAACCGTCGCATAAAAGACCTAGGTTGTTGTACACCATTTTTTAATTTAGTTGTTGCTTTCCCATATACCACTTTCTTTCACGACAATACGGAACAATGTCATTTAAGACGATACCGTCACCCTTGTCGGAGTTATACTCGAACCGCCACTGCTTGGTTTACTTGTCACAAATGGATATGATGCAGTGTAGCCCATGGCTGGATAGAACAGATATTTATAGAATGAGTTTATACATAGTAAAGCCTTAAACACTACTATAATCATCTTACCACATCCTTCCAGTGAATATTAGTATGGTGGATTTCAATGGAGAGTTACAAGCTGCGAGAAGTTATGACAAGTAGCGACTTTGAACAAAAACAGCAAACGTTCTATTTCATTTATAAACAATTCATTGTGCAATTATATCAGAAATATTTAAATATCCGCTTACTTGTTGCTAAATGAGTTAAATGGTATACAATAACTTTATGTGAATACACATTCGGGCGTAGTTTTGATCTCGGGGGTAATTTAACGGGTGAATAGTTTATATAAACTCCTAATATACAGCTAATGCACAGGCTATTTAGTACTTTATATTGCCCTTAATAGGATGTAACATATCAATACTATTCTAATGTTCAGATCAATATGCGAAATTCTAAAATTCTTACTTTGCACTAACACCTGTGTATGCTCTAATTGTCAAGGTATCCGGCGGGTTTTTTTACAAGTACATCAAGGTTTAAATTGTTAGTGTAAATTGGTCATTAACGAAATAGCTTTTTAAACACGCTCTTAATAAATGCCTTACAATAATTTAATGGAATATCATACCGTGAAAGCTTACTCGGTTCAATGCGATGGTCTAAAACAAGGTTATCCAAGTTTTAAAGCGTGATTATTAATTTAAGCTTATATTATTTTCCACTGTATTTTTTACGTGAGGTTGAACAATTACCGGACGTTGGCATAATTAACGACACGCAACCCATTCTGTCAGTTATGTGTGGTAGAATAATTGTGGACAGTATTGAATCGATAACAATAATACGCCTTTAAAAAACGCGATTTCAATCGTCCGCGTGTATAACTATACAATAAAATCGTCATTATCTTGCCTACATAAATGGCTTCATTAACATTCTTTCAATCAATTCTGCTCTCCCCTGCGTGAATTAGATCAAGAACGTAATGACATCTATCATTGCCAGTATTCATTCTTCTCTTGTGTTTATCAATGTGGGGAACGACACCGGTACCTAATTTGGGCAGTTAGAGACACATGTTTTTGCGTGTCACAGTTACACCACACGGTGATCATTTAAGATTGTATTCTGATTGCCTTATAAATTGTTAACTTAAAGTGAACTATGGACAAACCGTCACCGAATGGTATCCTAATGCGCAAACAAATCAATGAAGATCGGAGAGACGCACAGTGCCGCTTCTTATCGATAGTTCACAGAGTTTTTTCTTGTTCTTTACGTTGTGATGTTTATTTTGCACTCAAAAGCACGTCAATGATATTGATGAGGCAGTATCCAAACAATCAAATACAGCACAAATTGCAGATCTGATCCAGTTTTCTCGCAATTAAATAAGTAGGACAACTTATATCATAGTCGACATTCCGTTTGTTTACAATCGGCGATTGCAGCGAGGATTTAACATACATCGTTAGACGGGGGGCATAACTTGTATTCTTCGTAATGTATATATGATATCCTCCATGTATATCTAACATGTTTGATTATCGTCATATTTGTACTTGCAAATATGTGTTGTTCTTCTAACACAGAGGTGTTCTTACAACTCCAAATATTATATAAAAGTAATACTTATTGATTTAAGAGCTTTATATTATAAAAGTAAATTTCATTTTAAATATCAGTTTTATCGGGCTAATATTATCAACGACAACTACAAAATATATGTGAGTATGGCAAGGCTCACAGACTGTACGGGCGGATGAAATAAAACACTAAGTCAACATTTTGTACCGTTTTAGAGACGAATTCGACCTTCTTTTTTAATATAATACGTGCCCTGATCTCAGAAATATCCGAGTATACTATAATCGCCACCGAAGTAAGTTCTAATGAATTGCACTATTTTGCAACAATTTTAGTGTTTTTTTATAAACTTTTGCTGTTAATATTTAAACAGAGCTTTTCATATGAGAAATATGTTTAGTCTAGATTACTTATAATGATGATGGTGATGATTGTGATGATTTAGATTAAAATGATGATAATAATGATGATGATCATGATGCTGATGATATAGATGGAGGTCATGGTGGTGGTGGTAGTGGTGGTGTTGATGATGGTGGTGGTGGTAGTGCTGCTGCTACTGATGTTAATGATGATGATAATGATGATGATGATTATGATGATGGTGGTGGTGGTGGCGATGATGATGATAATGATGATGATGATGATAATGATGATGATGATGATGATGATGATGATGATGATGATGATGATGATGATGATGATGATGTTGATGATGATGATGATGATGATGATGATGATGATGATGATGATGATGATGATGATGATGATGATGATGATGATGATGATGACGATGACGACGTTGACGATGACGATGATGATGATGATGATGATGATGATGATGATGATGATGATGATGATGATGATGATGATGATGATGATGATGATGATGGTGATGGTGATGATAATGATGATGATGATGATGATGATGATGATGATGATGATGATGATGATGATGATGATGATGATGATGATGATGATGATGATGATGATGATGATGATGATGATCATGATGATCATGATGATCATGATGATCATGATGATGATGATCATGATGATGATGAGGAGGAGGAGGAGGAGGAGGAGGAGTAGGAGTATTTGGATGATGAGGAGGATTAAGTATATTAGAGTAATATGATCGTATTCTGAAGTAACTTACAATTGTAGATTAATACGGGTGACAAATCGGTTATATATAAACGGTATGTAGATATGTTGTTATTAACGGGACCTTGGTTCTCCTTTATTTTTACATGGTATTGATGGCATACTGAGATAAACAGATTTGTGATTTGTGGTTGTGTATGACACCCAGACAGGTTTATGTAGCACGTTGTATGGTATATTACGTTAATGTTGTATAATTGTATAATTATATAAATTAAGTTATTAAACTAATTGGAAACCGATTTTTGGATCTTATTTGGCATACAGACTAATAGCGTTCGAATTGATCCATTAAATTTTTTTTTCAAAGTCTCAATACAATTTTGTATTTACAATTACGGGCTTCACAAAAAAAATTATAATGTAATGATTGTGTATTATGTGTTTGTCATAAGGCACTAGTGAATTGGCAAAAATTGAATTTCGTAATATAATGACACAGTTTTAACTGTAATAAACTCGCCTTGAGAGATTTACACTGAGTTGTAATAGTGCTTACTCTCATTATTATCCCAATTTATGAAAATATTTTGTTTATTTCAAAACACATTTCAAACGCTTTTCACAGCGCCAATAAAACAGATAACCAAAAAACCGATCAACATCTCCCAACAAAGTGCGGGTTCATCGGCTTTTCAAAGTACATATCTTTAGTAAAAGAAATAATCGAGCCGGCACGTCGATAATGCATTTAACGCAATGATGTTGGTGAAACTTAGTTTACAAAGTTACGATGTGTTGGTCGCATGGTAAAAAACTATGTAACTTTTGCTGTTTGGAGATAAAATTTTGGAAAAATATGGTCTTTTATGTTAAGTTGATTTCCGATGATAATGTAATTTGTAAGAATCATGTGATTGATTACATACTTGACATGAACAATTTAACGACACTTTATTGATAACGATATTATAATGTATAAATACGTGTAAAGTATATTGTATAGTGTTATATTTGTGCAATACATAAAATAAAGTGAGATTAAGTTTTTCGGTAATGAATTGTTTTTCGTACCCAACAATTGCATCATCAAGTAGGGGCTTCCTACAATGGGCGTTTCCGGCGCATCCCACAACGTATGTCACCGACACAGTTTATCAAGCTTGGCCTATAACTGGATGACTGCGTCATATCTGTTTGAATCATATCTATATTAAAACTGCTGCCGCTTCTGTTTTTGGTGATGACAAAAGTTTTCCTTCTCGTTGCTCCTATAACGTAAAGAATATTGAAGGGTGTCTACAATTCCTTTCTAGTAAATCATTGACACCAAAATGTAAGGCATGTACTATTTCTATCATCCTCTGAGATGGAATCCATTTTTTCAAGGGTTGATTTAAGAGCATTTAATTTCAAGCAGGCAGTGAGCGCCAGCAGTGTGGTTTTGTTGGTGGTTCTGGATGTGCTGTTTGATTCTGACCACCTGCAATTTCTGAGAACAGCATTTGTCACACAAAAACATTTCGTATTGCAACTCGATTAAAACAAGGTTTTGTATTTTTGCCCGGTCATGAATATTCAAAAATACAAAATCATTATACTCCTCTCTATAACTTTGTGCTTTCGCTGACGTCTGAAGTGGCGGTCTGCGCTGTAGTTTTTGTGTTACTGGACCGGCTAGAAGTGGGCTGTTGTGGGACGAAGCCTCATTTGACGTGTAGGCAGTTTCTTACCACGTGTCCTGTGATGCGGCAAGCGAAGCACTGTCCCGAGGACGACCGGAAGTCGCTGTTGTTGGAGAAAACCTTCTTGATAACGTCTTGACGCAGCCTCTCCGCTTAAATAATACTAATATTTTAAAACTAAAAATGAGTATAATAATTACTGTTACAAATATATAAAAACCACAACGTGCGTCGTCTCCGGTAAGCGGACCTCGAATGACGCTATACCCGCAAAAACTCACGAAAATATCTTGAATTAGTAAACACGCATGTTAATTGAACTGTGACGAAAAGAATAGCATTTCCGAAGCTATTTGATACTTATTTATTTAAAAACGAGGCACTATAAATTATTAAACTTCTTTGTAGTATACACCCCGTTAAAAAGAAAAAGGGGTACACCCGGATCCAAATGTACATATATCCTTGTTTTGATCGAGTTGCATACGAAATGTTTTTGTGTGACAAATGCTGTAGAATATGGTAAAGTGCATCGTTTTGATTCACTTTATTCGTTAGTTAATAACAATACTTAACGCAAGTAATAATATTTTATTATATCATACACGTATTAATTGCATTTGCAATCAATAATAAAACTATTATATTGAATTAATTTTATCAAGTTTAAACACATCAGCATGTAACACAACTTCTGACATAAGACACCACTTACATTCAATATAATGCATAAACCTGAATCAATCACAATCCATCTAAACTTAATACATTTATTTATTCCAAACAAGTGCTAATTTGCAGGTTTTTCACATTTTAAAATGTAAAAATATGTCGTATTTAGTTTATTAAATATAACATGTTGAAACCATGTTATGCACGTTACATGTAAAATGGCTGTGTATGATACACGCTATAAGATAACCTGATTCAATGCAAGTTGGCGATTGCGGACGCAGTATGTCATGATTCGGCGAACTGCAACTCAAAAATCAGTTTGAGAATGGTAGCTTTTCTGACATTTCACAAAAACAAGCGAATCCAATGTACAGTTACAATATAGGTAAATGTTGAATGTGCATCAATTTATTTACATAACAATCAGCCAGTGCTCTCTGATGAACAAGGGGAAATAATTTTATCTGTAACAAGATGTTAATCTAAAAATTCATTTAAATATCCAATTAAGATTCATAGCAATACAATTAGTGAACTTTATATTTATAGTTCTTTAAATTCATCACGCTGGATTATTCATCGGCGAGAGTGGGTATGGCTACTCACTGCCTCTCATGACCTCATACCGTAGACCAGCCAATGCAGCTCGCGAGCGCTTTTATCGTCCCCTGTGCAGAACAAGGGTTACACCGATTAAACAGTTGCAATGTGAAAGAACATGTTAGGTATTCTGGGGGAAATAAGAGCACATCCACAAAGGGACGTGAAAATCATATGTTAACGCATTATTTTACACAACATTGAAATACAAATGGTATTTCAGAAGAAAATCAGATCTGGCCCGTTCACATCAATCAATGGAATAGATGATGTTAACAAGAATACTTTATGGCAGAACCGTACGAACATTTCAGACAGATAGATACACTGCGATTTACATATAGGGGACGACATGTTCTCGGACCATTAACACTTTCAGCCGTCTTCGATCGATCTGATCCCAAACCTAAAAGAGGAAAGGGGAATAATATTTAAAGCTCAAGCAAAATCATAACATTTCCAAAACAGAACCCACAACTGATCTGCAATAACTGTCAGACTATGTAATATGGTTGCAGAATTATCAATTTGTTAAGGCCTTACCAGAACTGGTCAAATTTTGTGGGACACCCTATATAGACTTCAGAAATGTGCAATCGGGGAATTGAACCGGCGTATACTGTAGTTAGGATTTTTGTTTTCACCCGACCAATGCACCATTCTTGTGTCGCTTTAAATTGATTTTCTATACCGTTTACACAAAAACAACCGTTTTATCAAGATGAATAACTTATCTAAGAATAATATTCGCTCTTTAAACATCAGTTATGCCGTATATGCATTCGTTTTAATGGTTTTGAAGAGGTTTGACAAATTAATATCGCACCATGCTATGCATATTTATCTTGATTAATCGTATTTACTTGTAAGAGCATTGGCGTTCTCAACAAAAAATAATTAATTCGGAGTCATGTAACAGGTACATTATACGCGAATATCACTTGCTTTCGTTGTGTAAATGCTCAATATGCAAATTGCAATACGTTCTCATAAACCATCGCAATTTACCGGTTGAAGGTAACGGCGTATTGTGATTCACGCGCGGAAATGTTTTTTTTTATTTATTGTTTACGCGATAGTGACGATCTGAAATGTCCGATAAAGCTCTATCATTCTTCTATAAGGTTTGTTTAACTGTAAAGAAAAGTCCGGTGGTCATGTTCTTATAACACAACCATTCTCAACAACACCGATACATAAATATATAGCGTTGAAGACTTATAATGAAATAATAAGTTTTGAATCCTGCAAAATCTTTAAATTTGCATTTCTTGGTCTGCCTTCACGTTTTGTTTAAAAAGTATCATACAATATGATAAATACCCTTACTTGTCTTATTGTATTGTTATCGAATCCAAGACTAACTATTTCAGACACAGAGACATGATGATTAAATATTATTATATAGGTCATTTCATAACAAGTCTTTTTTATATTATTATTACTGTGCGCTGACGAAATGGCCTCAATGATGCATTTTCCAATTCACATAACACACATAACGTTTTCATAATCATATTTAGTTGTCATAATTGTAATATTATTTTAAATACAAACCTTGTCTACAAACCAATCGCGGCGCAAGACATTTGTTTTAAAAGTAGTCTAGCGACCTTCTTCATTTGACACATGAGTTGACAGTTCGGTACTTGTTTGGGGCGTTTTAATACTTTTTCCTTAGTCCATCATATATTACCGCTATTACATGTACTTTAAAATAATTAATGAGTTCTATTGTCGGTATACACTGTCAGCGATGATGTTGAATTTCATATCATATAATACGATCGATTGTTTGTTTTTATTTAATATCTTTTAAAGTTGCCAGATCTACATACTTTACTTGGAAAAGCACTGTCAGTCTAAAAAGTATTGATATCAACGGCGACTTTGACATAATGTTCTTTACAAAATAAGAAATGGTTAAATTCCCCTATCTGATTTAACCACTGTTCTATGCATATGATCGAAATCTCCCGCACCTGTCCTTACTTACTGTATGTTTGTTTTTGTTTTTATAGTGTTATATAATGCTATTGAACACATCATCACACACAATTGGGTATAGAAATCCGGAAAGGAGGGTTATTAATTTGTCTAGGAGGGCAGTCTTTTGCATATTTAATTTGCAAGGCTTTTCAAAGCGTATTCTAACATTTTAAATGATCGTGAATACATCTATAACAATCAAACGTTTGCGTTGAAGCTTACTTTGCTAATTACACCTCGAGCTTTTGTGAAAGCATTTCTTCGGAATAAATGAACTGTATGTGCCTTAATGTCCAGGAATTGTAAAAAAAACACTTATGCCCCGTATCTATTTATTCTCCGGATTGTATTAAAATAGGGTGGGGCATTCTTCAATTCCTTTCATAACATAAAACAATACATGCTTACCGAGTGGTTTGCCAATAAACAGTAAAATATTTAACAATGCTGACCTGTACAATATACTGGCTATATAAGCAAAGTATTGTTTCAAACTATGATTCTTTACAACTGAATGTAAAGGTGATATATTGGGATCAATTTATTTTTCAATTACCAGCTGTGCCATGTATTACAATTTACAGACTACGTGATAAAAATAGTGTTGTCCCTTGCTCGTTATTCTATCAGTAAAACGTGATTTGCTGCTGATTTGTCAATTCGCTGTCGATAATTCTTAGGAGATGAATTTAACGTTAGGCCCTGTGTCGTATAAAAAATTGCATCCAGTGTTTCTTCAATCAGGAAATTACGCAATGATCCTTTTTGTTTACATTATGTTCGAACGAATTCCTTTTGAATTTCAGACTTTTAAAGCCTAGGAGCGACGGATGAGTTGTGAACACTCACGATGGGCAACGAAGCTTCGAAACAGGAATGTAAAGAAGGTACTGTTGGCTTTATTCTTAACATAGACAATTTATATTAACAAGTCGTGTATCTGTCACAAATTATAGTTTTGACAGTTTATGTTGCGATTTTATTTTTGTGTCTACTGAAACAAAGGCCAATACGTGTCCAGTGGATTTGTCTAAAGCCACGGTCTTAATTCCAATTCGTACCATATACAGATACGTTTTAGGGACTTCAGTTTTCCTTACCAAATATAGGCAATTATATCAGCCACAACTTATCCAGATTAAACAGCCACAACTTATCCAGATTAAACACGGAGTTGCACGCTATTTATACGATAGACAAAGAATATGCAAAATATAGATACACTAGTTCAATACGGTGCTACTATATAAACATTATTAAATAATCACGCATTCTCAATTTGCTAAAGAAACGTATACATAGTACAGTACGAGTTTCCGCGTACCACATGTTCCTGCGTAACACTCTACTCTACACAAATTTTTAAAGTCATGGAAGATCGAAGCGAGTGGGCTTTAAGGTTTTTCATATGGATACTGTGACGTGTTTCATCACAGTGAATCAAACTGTTCCAAGAGCATACGCTTCTACACAATTGCTTACAGTCTTTGTACTATCTATTTACTGGGTTCATTCATTTCGCTATCCTTGCGGTTAACGAAAGCTATAACACATCTACAATGATGCTGTCATGTTTGTATTCAGTTATTACTGTATTTTCTATTTTTTAAACTGCACTTTTTAAAGGGCACACTACCTGTTGTCCTTGTAGAAATGAAGGAAATCGCGCTTGTTAGAATTATTAAATAATATTGGTTCATAATTGTAAGTGTAATAATTGTATATACTAAATTAGTGCACGTACAAGAATGCGCCGTATACGCCTTATTTCGTTGCAAACTCATAATTTAATCCATTTAAATCTAAATTATCAACGTATACATGTGTCAAAGATACCGATGCCCAAAAGACATTTGTTTAGAAAGAGACCAATCCACTATGTATTCTCGACTAAAGACTATACCTCAGCCAAATCTGGTCGCAGTCAAAATGTGTTTCTTTACGATCATCGAAACAGTAAGTTCATTCAACTTTGAAAGTTTGAGCGAGGAAAAAGTATTCGTATATAATTAAGTGTGGGACTTCTATATCCTGTAGTAGACAAAAAACTAACTCGAATCTGCCAAATCCGTTCTTAACGATCACCTAAATATTCAGGTCATTCAATTGTATAATCTAACGTATTTTTTTAATTAGTACTTGAATATAAGTTTAAGGTCAAATGTCAATTTCATTACAACAATGCTATTTTATAGATATGTATATTCTAAAACGATTGGAATCATCACGAGCAATGGCACAAGATAGTATGATACTCAAAACGATTATCTTGTTTTCCATAAACCGCTCGGGTATTTCCGCCACCTATATTGGTGGTGACATCATTTTTACACAATGCACATGACACGGAAACTAGTCGATTGTTATTACGGATTGGAGCTTCAACACTTCACGCTTAACTACAAATTTGACATTGAATATAGTGCTATATTGTTAATTGTTCGTATTTTTTTTTTAATTGAAGAGTTTGTTGAACTGTGCATGACAAACGTTTCAACATGGTTTAGATGTTGCCTTTAGGTGCATGGAGTGTCCGGACAAAACTTCGAGCTACTCGCACCGGATCTCATAACTTAAGATTCTTTATATATTTTTTGATATTGAGCGACTATAGTCTAAATGTTATAATATTACTAGAAACACTGAAACGCATTATTGTTATGCCTTTTGTATGTCACATATACGAATTATTTCAAGTGCCACTATTTTTCATCAACATATACGCATCAATGGTTTGGTTACAAAAACACGTAATTTGAACCCTTCGCTAATCATTAAGAAAAAGTAGGTGAATCAGCACAACAGTTAAACAAAATGACAGTTAACTTTCAATTTATAAATAACTGTCGCAATGGTCTGTTTCACCATAACAATTAAAAGTGTTAAAAATAGTATGCATGTTTATCAATTATATTTTCTATATTAATATGAACTTATGAGATAATTACGGTGGCATAGAGGTGACATTCACTCCTCTTTTTTAAAATTGCACTCCTCTTTTCTCTTTCTCGTGGCCTAGACTTAGTAACTCGTGGCCTTGAGTTAGCTATGTCGTGGCTACGAGATAGAAAAAGACGAGTGCAAAACTAAATAAAAGAGGAGTGCAATTAAAAAAAAGAGCGGTGCAGTAAATAAAGGAAGGGTGCATTAAACAAAAGAGGAGAGAATTTCGAGATCTCGAGATCCCAACTTAGCTAACTCGTGGCCACGAGTTATTCAGCCAATCAAATACTATCTTGTTCCCTAAAATTAATCAGCCAATGAAAGCGTCCTAAAGGCAAGGCTCTGATATAACACAACATACTAATATTAGTACTACAATTACTACTACTACAACTGCTGTTTTTGTTGTTGCTGCTGATACTGCTACTACTACTACTACTACTACTACTACTACTACTACTACTACTACTACTACTACTACTACTACTACTATTACTACTAAAACTAATACTACTACTGCTACTGCTACTGCTACTACTACTACATGTAAGTAATGATAACCTCCTTCACAATTATTTTCAAAATTTCATTTTGTTATATATTATTATGTATTCATCTCTTAAAATGAAATATAATTCACGCCTTCGGCATCCAGCTTTAACTAAACGTCATTTATTTCATTGGTGGGTGCGCCGCACTGAAATGTCCGATTGAGACATTTGTATCTTTTTAATTGGTCAATTGTATTTTCTGGGCGGATCTTTCGTTATGCCAGAATTAGAACTTCAATGTTTTGATTGGGTCGCCGTTTTTGGGGGCGTAGCAGTTTGTCAAATCTCGTCAAATACACATGATTACTGCCGAGTCGGTATATGTCATATCGAGGAAATCGTTTTTCACGAAGAGTTAGGGTGAATATACGTCGCGGTGCTTAACGACCCTAGAAGCGCAAATGATAACAGGTTGTAAAACATTACAGTCGACAATAAACAGCTAAATAGATTTATTTAGATTTATTTTTATTCATGATTGCGTGCAAGTTGTTAAATCAGGATATTTTTTATACAACGAATATTTATATTAATTACAACCGATATTTTTTAGCTTGATTACATAGAAAGCCTTGGGCTTATTGAGCCACTCTCGAGTCCGTTTCCTGCGAAGAATCCCTATTATAACTGTTTCAACTCGATATTGACACGTCCTTTTATTTATGTATTTTAGTTTGTGCGTTACATGTATTTATCTGTTTTAGCAAAATCAATGTTCATATGCTTATATGCTAATAAATGTTGTTGTTTTACTTAATGTACAAGAAAGTTTCTTGTAAAAAACGAAAATTAAGAGCGAATATCGTATTATTCAGTTTGAAATTGCAAAAAGTATATTTTTATTGTGAAGGTACTTTTAACGGGTAAAAAAAAGAATATGAAAATAAAAATCAAAAGCACATGCTTTTTGCAGACAGACTCCGCCCACTGGTTGGCAAAAGGTGGTTGGCATAACGCTGATCTATACAAATTATGTTGAAAATTACTGTAATTTCCACAATCATTTAAATCTTCAAAACATTTAACTCAATTGTATTATTTCTAATAAATATTATTTATAATAAACATAAGATTGTTTTTCTATTTGCTTATAAAGCATTTGAAGTTATGAAATCAATGTGTCAAACATGAATATACACAAACAATATTTAGGTGAATTACTACTTGTAAAAACAAGTTAACACCGTTTGATTATCATTGGTTAACCTTTAAAAGTAACCCAAACGGGTGTCATAAACATAAATGACCCAAAGTGCACCCCAAGTTCCCAACATGTGGCGGATGTTTGTCCAGTAATTAAGCAAGAATAATGATGCTTTCACTTCTATATTGAACCTTGAACCTTGAAAAATGCATGCAGTCGTGTGTGTGTTTTTTATCACTTTCTTCGCCTAAATAAATACATTTTATAATATAGAAGGAACAACAGACAAGTTTTTGCATATTTCTGATACTAATCAAATCAAATTACAAAAATGTTTGACATCATCATCATCACCATCATCATCATCATCATCATCATCATCATCATCATCATCATCATCATCATCATCATCATCATCATCATCATCATCATCATCACTCGTATAGTATAGATAACCTGTATCTTTCTATATACATTTTTGTATTTTTTAAAAGGCTGACCTTGTAAACATGTTATATTACGATGATTTTAGTAACGGAACGGTTAACTAAAATGTATTGGACAGAAACATAATTTTGAACCGCTCGTGCGCCTGTAAACCGTACCGGGCGATTTATTTAGTGGATAAAAACCGTCCGATACAGTTAAGGAAACCGTCCGGGACGGTTTCCTGGCGTGAACTATAGTACGGCATAGCGTTCTTTAACTAATTTAGAACATTTTTAATATAAAATGGCACGTTTGTGGAATCTTAAATATATACGCTTTAACGAAATACTCATTTTGTTGCGTTTACAACAACTGGGCTAAATTTAATTAGCGAATATTCATAACGCGTGTGAAGTTAGCCAATTTAACCTATTCAGCCTATTAAGCCTATTTAGCCGGTAAAGTACATAGGTTGATACATACATCATTTTTAGACAATTTAGCCTATTAAGCTGAAATATTAAGTTTAGTAAGCCTATTTAGCAGGTAAGGTACATACTTTCAGAATATATTACACAAAATGAATATGATTGTGAATTATTCCCATGGCGAGTGGGTATGCACCTTAAAGGGCCCATTTCGGACAAACAAGAGTTTTCCCCCGGAAACGACATAGTGCACGCTGAACTCCCGTCGGCTGCCTGTTGGGCTGATCTAGCTTCGGCCCGGGGTTTTAATTAGGGTAGGCGTCACGTACAGCCTATGCAGCGTATTATGCTCTATTGTCATATAGAGTGGTATGCACCTTTAAGGGCCCATTTCGGACAAACAAGAGTAATACCCGGAAGCGACCTAGTGCATGCTGAACTCCTGTCGGCTGCCTGTCGGGCTGATCTAGTTTCGGCCCGGGGTTTTAATTAGGGTAGGCGTCACGTACAGCCTATTTAGCGTATTATGCTATATTGTAATATTGAGTGGGTATGCACCTTTGAGGGCCCATTTCGGACAAACAAGAGTTATCCACCGGAAGCGACCTAGTGCACGCTGAACTCCCGTCGGCTGCCTGTCGGGCTGATCTAGTTTCGACACGGGGTTTTAATTTGGGTCAGTGTCACGTACATCCTATTTAGCGTATTATGCTCTATTATAATATAGAGTGGGTATGCACCTTTTAGGGCCCATTTCGGACAAACAAGAGTTATCCCCCGGAAGCGACTTAGTGCACGCTAAACTCCCGTCGGCTGCCTGTCGAGCTGACCGGGCCGGCGGTCAATACCCGGTTAAAACCGGTCAATACTGGTCATTAATGGTCATTATTGGTCAATACTGGTCGATTGAAAATTGTAGCATTTAAACATGACAAAGGAAGAATTTAAGCTATTCTATATTAAATCAATCATTATTCTGTAATTGATAAACTTATTTTGAGTTATCTATTGTAAAAAAAGCTTTAAAGCTGTAAAAAATACTTCTTTATTATTTATGGAAACGGTCTCAAATACAAAAGAACTAAGGCAATATCTTTATCTCAGTGTATCACATCTGTTACTGCAGTTTTATTACTATTGTAGTTACCATAGTATTTCACTGATCTATTGATATATCTATTTGATAAGCTGATGGACAAACAGAACTCTTGTGGTTTCTAGGGTCATAAATGATCTGGCCCTAAGCCTTAATTGGTAATAAAATGCATGCACTGGTATGTCTCTGATAGTGACAATGAAGCAAATCTGCCCTTAGGCTATTTCATTTCACTCAAACAAAATGAGATAACTTGCTATTAATGTTATTAATTTAATAGTTACTTCTAACTTGTCTCCTTTCTATATTAAGAGGGTTTTCTTATTTTAAAGTTCAATTGGTCTTCAAATGAATAAGCAATCAAAGTTCTTGATTTTGGCAACAAATAATGTTTACCAATTGTGGGTCTACTCTAGACCCTTCTTTTCAATTATTTTTTTCTTTTAATAATTATTTCTTATTATTTTTTTTTATATCATTGGTAAAATAAAATAGTTTTTCACTATTTTGTTAAAGAAATCCAGGCAAGAATACATGACAAGTAAGGGTTGTGTCAAAGGTGCCATTTAAGGCCCTATTATCAGTTTTGGGTGCCCAAACCTGTATAGGTTTGAAGACTGTGAAAGACTGTGGAGACAGTGGTGCATGAGGAACAACTAATACACAGTAATTGACAGGTTCTTGTTGAATCAAGCACAGATTTTTCTGAGCATTCATAATTCGTTAGAATTGAAAAAAAATTCAATCGACCAGCACAATCCAATTGACCAACTTGACTCATTTGCAAAATTTTGAGAGATTGGCCTACAAATTGCATGAACAGGTATAAAATAGTGGGTTTAAATAGCTTAAGACATTATTGGCAACATGTCTGTTTAATTAATATTATCAATATTGTTTAATTAAGCATGAAATATTAATCAAAATTGGGGGGTAAAGTTCAATCGACCAGTATTGACCAGTAATGACCACTCTGGGAGTATTGACCGGGGCGGTTTCAACCGGTAAAAACCGCCGGTTAAAACCGGGGGCGGTCGATTGGTACCAACCCTGACGCACACACCTATACATACACACACTTATACAATTACCATATCTTAATTAACACGACCAATAACCATAACAAAAAGTTAACAAAAACAGCCGAGTACATTATTGTTCAAAGTCAGAGTTTAAAAACGTGGAATACATTATTCTTGAAATAGTTTACGATTGATAGAAGTAGCTGATAAACACAAATATTATAATTACAGAAAACAATATTCATGACCAGTGTTGTTCACAATATGATATGAAATTACACAACTGTTATGAAGAATAGCCTGAATAAAACACGGTGCATTCCTCAACTAAAAAAACAACAAACAAACTAATTAACAAGATATCACGCAACAAAACATTTAATCCTTAATGTACAGAAAATATACTTACACGTTCCCAGCCAATTTAGACTTTAACCGAGTTTTATTCCCGCCCAAAATCCGATGACGTAAAACGCACGGAAAACAAAACAAAATTCTCTTTGAACAAAGCCTGCCTCACCATGCTTTTTTAAGTGAGAGTTGCGATAATATAGCGGCAATTTTACAGAATATTGACATAAATATAAACATACTTAATTTGAAAATAATTCGCCGACAACGGCCAATTTCGCGTAAAAATTTCCGGGTTACTTTCATTATACTTATATTTTTCGTACCAGAGATACATTTAAGTTTATTTAAGAGTACCCGGGGTACATTTAAGTAGTACCCGAGCCGACAATAACCAATCGAGCATCAGTAAGTTACCCTTAACATAGGTAACCAAATACCACAAGTGGCACCAATTATAATGATAAAAGTCAATTAAATTTTAAAAAGTCTTTCATGAATAAGGTGTTGTCATGATTAATAAGAATAATCATGACCACATCTATCTGTTACTTATTTCCGATAGTTTTTTATCCTCTTCTTTATTTACACTGTTGTTTTTTCATTCCATTCAAATGTGTGACACGCGTTCGGACAATTGTCAAAATATTTATATGCTAACTAGTCCCGCACTCTGGATCAGCAGACGATTTATTGCTTAAATCTCACGGTGGATTCCGGAGATAGTTGATGTATCATGATTTCTAGTCCCTTTAGATAAAATAAAATCTTGTTAGTCCTAAAGCGGCCCTTTAAGGTGCATACCAACTCGCAATGTAAATAGCGCATTATACGCTAAATAGGCAACGCGGACCATAATTAAAACCTCGGGCCGAAACTAGATCAGCCCGGAAGGCAGCCGTAGTGATTTCAGTGTGGACTAGATCGCTTCCTCGGGATAACTCTTGTTTGTTCGAAAGCGCCCCTTAAAAGTGCATACCCATTCGAGATGTAAATAGAGTATACTAAGCGAAGTAGGCTTATGTGAAGAAGAGACAACTTCAAACACCGGGCCGAAACCAGATCAACCCGACAGGCAGCCGACGGGAGTTCAGCGTGCAATAGGTCGTTTTGGTAAATAACTCTTTTTTTGTAAATTACGTCTTATGGGCTAAAAAGCCTTATGTGACGCCGACTCTTATAAAACCCAGGTTAAAAACTGGATCAGTCCAACAGGCAGCCGACGTGAGTTCAGCATGCACTAGGTCACTTCCGGGGTATAACTCATGTTTTTCCGAAAAAAGGCCCTTAAAGGTTCATGACAACTCGTCATGAAAGTAGCGCATAATACGCTAAATATGCAGTTTGTGACGCCGACCCTATTAAGACCACGGGCCAAAACAAGGTCAGATAAACAGGCAGCCGACCGAAGTTTAGCTTACATTAGGTCGCTTCAGGGGAATAAGTCTTTTTTGTCCGAAAGGGGCCCTTAAAGGTGCATACCCACTCGCCATGTAAAAAGAGCATAACAAATACGCTAAAAGGCTGCAGGAGAGGCCGTCACTAGTTAAAATCCCGGGCCGAAACTAGATCAGCTTGACAGGCAGCCGACGGGAGTTTAGCGAGCACGAGGTCGCTTTCGGGGAATAACTCTTGTTTGTCCGAACGGGGCTATTATAGGTGCACCATGTAAATAGCGCCTAAGAGTGCGTTTCACTAACATAGCGTATATTTACGCAACTTTAGGTTTACGCACATAATTTACGCCGAACGTAAATTATTGCGTACGCCGTTTCACTAAAATGTGCGCAAAATTTACGCTGCGCGTTAGTGTTGTTTAGCCTGTCAGGTGCGCGCGGACGCTTGAGAAAGTCATCGTCTGCAACAGTATCTACTGTAAACAATGGACGCGAAAACGAAGGTAAAGAAAGCGAATTGGTCCAAAAACGAGTTTGAGACGCTCGTTTGCGAGTACGAGAATAAATATGACGTGCTCGAGGGTGGTCTGTCTATTTCACTCACTGGAATGGACAAACGGAAAGCATGGGAAAGCGTTATGGACGCGTAAGTGGTTTAAACTATACATGCAAAGTCCCAGATTAATCATATCGTCACAAACATTCAAGAAACAAAACAAAATTTAGAAAATAATTTAGATATAAACTATTTAGTAACTGGTGATTGATCAATTTATTTGAAGCCCCTGTTTTGACATTAAACTGATACAACGTACAATTTAAGCATGTAGTATCATTGCTAAATTAAAGATACTGTACAGTATTAAATCTGAATAGATGTATGAATTCTTATATTATAATCTTAAATATTACAATCGACTGGTTTTTATTTTTTGATGAAGAAGATGGCCTCCACAAAGAATGTGCTTATGTTATTCATATATTCAAATAATTCCTTTTTTTCAATTAATTCAATGAATTCATTAGAACATATATCAGTTTACACAATAGTAAATAGCAGTAATAAATAGTCGCTTCGTGAATGTTAGGGCATCTAATTTATTAATAAAGCTTTGGAGTTTATGCAAATAAGATGCTGGAAACATACATAATTTGTGCATTTTTAGCCTTAAGGGTACAAACGCCATAAAACCATTTTTATCAGCAAAACGTTCATTAACCATTATATCGCTGTAGGTTGGAATATGTCAGTCTGGTTAGTGGCATACTTAAGCTAAGTTCGTTTTAGCAATGATGCGTTTCAACCGCAGAAGAATTAAACAGCTTTTAATTGAAAATTGTTTAATTAATTTAGGAGAATGTTTTCACAATAAAGTTTTCTTAACCCTTTGAGCGCTGGAACCGGGATTTGAAGGCCTTTGCAAACAGTTTGGATCCAGATGAGACGCCACAAAACGTGGCGTCTCATCAGGATCCAAACTGTTTGCTATTCTGAAAGTATTCTTTGAAAAATAAAATCGAAGAAAATGCTTATTTTAGAAATTTAGCAGACAACATTTTAGCAGACGACAAATTTCCCAGCATGCAAAGACACTGGGAAGGTTAAGGTTAAGACACACCTGTTGAATACACCGGCACACAGAGCTCCTGCTGACTCCATGCAGATCTCCAACCTCGCTATAAAAATCTCCTTTGGCAAGGTAGCGTAGTGAAACTAGGAGCTGAAAAAGAGACCTATGCAATCCAATAAAAAATATTAATAAAATTTTTCTCTCAAAATGACTAATGTGATATATAACCTTTATTAAATTTCCTGAACAATAGTTTACCCACGTTTGTTCAGAAATAAGTATTAAATGGGACTACACAAACACAAGTTTGTTTGTAAATAATATTAATAAATAGCACACACACACAAATGTCACTGTCAAAATCAGTTACTCTTAAAAAAAATTCAACTGAAGTTCTATAAACTCGTACCATAAGAAGCAGATGAATCAATGCATTTCGCGCATGTTCTACGGTATATTATGTTAAGACTTATATTTTTTTGATAGAGAAACAAACAAGAATAAAATTCCAAACTAAATTGTGGAGATGCCACATCAGCTTTTCGTTCACAACAATATGGCGTCCGTGTATTCAAGGGAAATAACAACGAAAACAGGTGTCGGTTATGTGGTACTAAATTACACAAAAAAGGATTATAATATATAATTATTATGGTATTCATGTTCGAAAAGACAAACAAACAACGTACACCGACCTTTGTTCTGACGTTCAGTGAGTGACTCCTGTCACTCATAGGCTCGCAATCGGCACGAATTAACTCCTCGAGGTAAATAATACCCTCCGTCGACAGACGATACCTCTCAACGATTTGCTTTTCGCTCAGATAGCTTAAGGTGTCGATTCGTGCTCGGAATATTCGAGGACGAATCTCGCGTAATGCGAACGCTTCAGCAACGGCAGCCATGACACTTCCGGATTTACGCCAATTTTTCTGATTTACGCGAAGTACATATGTGACGTAAATGTACGCCAGAATTTACGCACAGCGTTAATTTACGCTGTTTAGTGAAACGCGTTTTTGAGAACAACATTTGCGTACGCAAATATTTACGGAAACTATTTGCGTACGCATCTTAGTGAAACGCACTCTAATTCACTAAATAGGCTGAAGCAGACGCAAACCCTAACTGAAACTTCGGGCTGCAACTAGATTAGCCCCATAGACAGCCTACGGGAGTTCAGCGTGCACAAGGTCGCTTCCGGGGGATAACTCTTGTTTGTTCAAAAGGAACCATTATAGGTATATACCCACTTGCCAAGTAACTAGAGCATAATATATACGCTAAACTGGCCGCAGGTGACGCCTAATTTAAACCCCGGGCCGAAACTAGATCAGCCCGACAGAAAGCCAACGTGAGTTCAGCGTGCACTAGGTCCCTTCCGGTTAATAAATCTTATTTGAACGAAAGGGGCCCTTAAAGATGCATACACGCTCGCCATGTAAATAGAGCATAATACATACGCTTAATAGGCTGGAGATGGCGCCGACCCTAATTTAAATCCCGGGCCAAAACTAGATCAGCCCGACAGAAAGCCGACAGGAGTTCAGCGTGCAATAGGTCGCTTCCGGGGAATAACTCTTTTTTTTCCGAAAGGGGCCCTTAAAAATGCATACACACTCGCCATGTAAATAATGCATAATACGCTAAATAGGCTGTAGGTGACGCCGACCGTAATTAAAACCCCGGGCCGAAGCTAGATCAGTCCGACAGGCAGCAGACGGGAGTTTAACGTGCACTATGTCGCTTCCGGGGGAAAACTGTTGTTTGTTTGAAAGGGGCCCTTAAAGGTGCATACCCACTCGCCATGTAAATAATGCATAATACGCGAAAAAGGCTGTAGGTGACGCCGACCCTAATTAAAATCAAGGGTCGAAACTAGATGAGCCCGACATGCAGCCGACGGGAGTTCAGCTTGCACTAGGTCGCTTGCGGATGATAACTCTTATTTGTCCGAATGCGACCCTTAAAGTTCCATACTTACTCGCCATGTAAATAGTTCATAATGCGCTATTTTGGCTTAAGGTAACTTCGACCCTAATTTAAACACAGGGCCGAAACTAGATCAGCCCGACAGGCAGCTAACGGGAGTTCAGTGTGCACAATGTCGCTTCCGGGGGATAACTCCTGTTTGTCCGAAAGGGGCCCTAAAATGTGCATACCCACTCGCCATGTAAATAGAGCATAATTTATAATACGCTTAATAGGCTGTAGGTGACGCCGACCCTTATTAAAACCCCGGGCCAAAACTAGATCAGCCCGACAGGCAGCCATCGAATGTAAAGCTTGCACTAGGTCGCTTCCGGGAGATAACAGCCGAAACTAGATCAGACCGACTTTCAGCCGTCGGGAGTTCAGCGTGCACTAGGTCGGATCCGGGGTATACCTCTTGTTTGTCCGAAAGCTGCCGTTATAGGTGCATATCCACTCACAATGTAAATAGCTCATTATACACATAATAGGCTGTATGTGACGCCGACCCTAATTAAAACCTCGGGCCGCAATTAGTTTATCCAGATAGGCAGCCGGCGTGAGTTCAGCGTGCACTAGTTCGCTTCCGTGGGAAAACTCTTGTTTGTCCGCAAGGGGCCCTTAAATGAGCATGCCCACTCTTAATATAAATAGCGTATAATACGCTTAATAGTCTATATGTGACATCGACCCTTATGAAAACCCCGGGCCGAAATTAGATCAGTCCGAAAGGCAGCCGACGGGAGGTCAGCTTTAACAAGGTCGCTTCCGGTGTATAACTCTTGGTGGTCTTAAAGGGGCTCTTAAAGGTGCATACAAACTCGTTGTGGTAATGGCTTGTCAATAGCCTGCTAAACAGGCTGTATACATGTATTTTATCCTATTTAAATTTTGCTAAAAATGCAAAATAGGTTGAGCATTTAGTATGATGCTATTTAGCCTGAAAAGGCTTACTCTTATATACTCAGTATGTTTCAACCTATTTAATTAACTTTCGAAAAAGGCGTTTTAAGGCGAATAGGCATCTTATAAGGCTAAATAATTATGTTTCAACCTATTTAATTAACTCGCTATGTAGACTAAATAGGCTGCTCAATAGGCTTAAAGTGAATAATAGGATGTTTGTCTCCACCTATTTTACAAGAGTTCTTTAAAGCTAAATAGACTGAATAGGTTTTCTTAATAGCCTAAATATGAGGTATGTTTCAACCTATTTCATATAATTGTTAAATAGACTAAATTAGCAGGAAAGGCTGCTTAATAGGCTTAAGAGAATAAAAAGGATGTATGTTTAAATACATGTACTTAACTTGCAATATTGGCTTTATAGGCGGAACATACTGCTAAATATGCTAATAAGAACGTATTTTTCAGCATATGTACCAAACTTGCTAAATAGGCTGAATAGGCTGAAAAGGCTGCTTAATACGCTAAATATGCTTAGTATGATGTATTTTCCAACCTATGTACTGAACTTGTTAAATGGGCTATATAGGCTGAAAACGCCTCTAAATTGGCTTTATAGACTAAATAGGATGCATGTTTCAACCTATGTACTAGACTTGTTAAATAGGCAAATAGGCTGAAAATGGTGTTAAATAGGCTTAAAAGGCTAAAGAGGATTCATGTTTCAACCTATGTACAAATGCTAATGCTGATTATAATTACTGATAACAAACAAAGAGTTCTTTAGTGTGTTTTGTTTTTGATGTAGGAAGCAATTCAGGCTATGATAAACAAGGTGGAGAAGACTAGTATGCGTGGTAGATGTTTGAAAAAACAGGTCGTTCTTGACATGTTTTTCAGTGTACAAAGGAACTAAATTAAACTAACAAATGCATACATATACCATTGTTTGTTTTTCAGGGTGCACTGTTTGATTTATGTTGTGCTTTCAAAACAACAGATAAAGTGACATGTATTGTTATAATGTGATGAAGTATGAATGAATGTTATATGTAAATAAACTATTACAATTTGCTGAAAGTGTTTTTCCCCCAAATTAGACTATGTAATTGACCTTCTGAAAGTAAAATATTCAATGTCCCCTCTAAACCGGAATCCTCTCTAAACCGGAATTTCCTCTCGGTCCCGGGGATGTCCGGTTAAGAGGGGTTCCACTGTACTAAACTTGAAGGCTAAATAGGCTAAATAGGCTGAATAGGGTGCCAAATAAGCTAATTATGCTCATTATGATGCATGTGTCAACCTTTGTACTTAACTTGCTAAATAGGCTAAATATGCTGAAAAGGGCACTAAATAGGCTAAATAGGATGCATGTTCCAACCTACCGGTATGTACTTAACTTGTTAAATAGGCTAAATAGGCTAAAAAGGATGCTAAATCAGCTAAATAGGCTCAATATGGTGCATGTGTAAACCTTTTTTTGCACTTAACTTGCTAAATAGGCTATGTAGGCTGAAAAGGGTACTAAATAGGCTAAATAGGATGCCTGTGTCAAGCTATGTTCTAGTTTTGTTAAAAAGGCTAAATAGGCAGAAAATGGTGCTAAATAGGCTAAACAGGCTAAATAGGATGCATGTTTTAAACCTTTGTAATATACTTGTAAAAGGGCTAAATAGGAAGAAAAGGCTGCTAAATATGCTAAAAAAACCTAATAGTAGGCATATGTTAATCTATGTACTAAACTTTTTAAATAGGCTAAATAGGCTGAAAAGGGTGCTAAATACGCTAGATAGGCTAAATAGGATGCATGTGTCAACCTATGTACTAAACTTGTTAAATATGCTAAATAGGCAGAAAAGGGTGCTCAATAGGCTAAATAGGATGCATGTGTCATCCTATGTACTTAACTTGTTAAATAGGCTAAATAGGCTGAAAAGGGTGTTAAATAGGCTATGTAGGCTAAATAGGAAGCATGGTTCAACCCATGTTCTAAACTTGCTAAATAGGCTAAATAGGCTGGAGAGGGTGTTAAAAAGGACAAATAGGCTAAATATGATGCATGTGTCAACCTTTTTACTTAACTTGTTAAATAGGCTATATATGCTGAAAACGGTGCTTAATAAACTAAATAGGCTAAATAGAATGTATGTTTTAACCTATGTACTAAACTTGCTAAAAAGGCTTAATTGGCTAAATAGAGTGCTAAATAGGCTAAATATGCTAAATAGGATGCATGTGTCAACCTATGTACTTTACTTGTTAAATAGGCTAAAAAGGCTGAAAAGGGTACTAATTGGGCTAAATAGGATGCATGTGTCAACCTATGTACATGTACTAAACTTGTTAACTAGGCTAAATAGGCTGAAACGGGTCCTAAATAAGCTAAATAGGATGCATGTTTCAACCCATGTACTTAACTTGCTAAATATGCTGAAGAGGGTGCTAAATAGGCTAAATAGGATTCATGTGTCAACCTATGTACCCCGTGCTTCCTCGAGTTATCGCAGTTTTACTGTACTTAACTTGTTAAATAGGCTAAATAGGCTGAACAGGGTGCTAAATAGGCTTAATATGATGTATGTTATAACAAATGTACTAACCTTGCTAAATAGGCTAAATAGGGTGCATGTGTCAACGTATGTTCTTAACTTGCTGAAAAGGGTGTTAAATAGGCTAAGAAGGCTAAACAGGATGAAAGTTTTAACCTATGAACTAAACTTGATAGGCTAAATAGGCTTACTTCACACACGTTTCAGCCCGATAGGCAGTCGACGGCTGGTCAGCGTGCACTAGGTCGCTTCCGGGGGATAACTCTTGTTCGTCCGAAAGGGACCGAAAGGGACCCTTAAAGGGGCATGCCCACTCACAGGCAAAATGTCGCGTAATACGCTAAATAAGCTGCACCTGACTCCGATCCTAATTAAAAGTCCCGGCCGAAACTAGTTCAGCCCGATAGGCAGTCGACGGCTGGTCAGCGTGCACAAGGTCGCTTCCGGGGGCTTGTTCGTCCGAAAGGGGCCCTTCAAGGGGCATTCCCACTCACAGGCAAAATGTGGCGTAATACGCTAAATAGGCTGCACCTGACTCCGTTCCTAATTACAAGTCCCTGCCGAAACTAGTTCAGCCCGATAGGCAGTCGACGGCTGGTCAGATTGCACTAGGTCGCATTCGGGGGATAACTCTTGTTCCTCCGAAAGGGGCCCTTAAAGGGGCATTCCCACTCACAGGCAAAATGTCGCGTAATACGCTAAATAGGCTGCACCTGACTCCGATCCTAATTAAAAGTCCCTGCCGAAACTAGTTCAGCCCGATAGGCAGTCCACGGCTGTTCAGCGTGCACTAGGTCGCTTTCGGGGGATAACACTTGTTCGTCCGAAAGGGGCCCTTAAAGGGGCATACCCACTCACAGGCAAAATGTGGCGTAATACGCTAAATAGGCTGCACCTGACTCCGATCCTAATTAAAAGTCCCGGCCGAACTAGTTCAGCCCGATAGGCAGTCGACGGCTGTTCAGCGTGCACTAGGTCGCTTACGGGGGATAACTCTTGTTCGTCCGAAAGATGCCCTTAAAGGGGCATGCCCACTCACAGGCAAAATGTCGCGTAATACGCTAAATAAGCTGCACCTGCCTCCGTTCCTAATTAAAAGTCTAGGCCGAAACTAGTTCAGCCCGATATGCAGTCGACGGCTGGTCAGCGTGCACTAGGTCGCTTCCGGGGGATAACTCTTGTTCGTCCGAAAGGGGCCCTTAAAGGGGCACGTCCACTCACAGGCATAATGTCGCGTAGTACGCTAAATAGGCTGCACCTGACTCCAATCCTAATTAAAAGTCCCGGCCGAAACTAGTTCAGCCCGATAGGCAGTCGACGGCTGGTCAGCGTGCACTAGGTCGCATCCGGGGGATAACTCTTGTTCGTCCGAAAGGGGACCTTAAAGGGGCATGCCCACTCACAGGCAAAATGTCGCGTAATACGCTAAATAGGCTGCACCTGACTCCGATCCTAATTAAAGTCTCGGCCGAAACTAGTTCAGGCAGATAGGCGATCGACGGCTGGTCAGCGTGCACGAGGTCGCTTCCGGGAGATAACTCTTGTTCGTCCGAAAGAGGCCCTTAAAGGGGCATGCCCACTCACAAGCAAAATGTCGCGTAATACGCTAAATAGGCTGCACCTGACTCCGATCCTAATTAAAAATCCAGGCCGAAACTAGTTCAGCCCGATAGGCAGTCGACGGCTGGTCAGCGTGCATTAGGTCGCTTCCGGGGGATAACTCTTGTTCGTCCGAAAGGGGCCCTTAAAGGGGCATACCCACTCACAGGCAAAATGTGGCGTAATATACTAAATAGGCTGCACCTGACTCCGATCCTAATTAAAAGTCCCGGTCGAATCTAGTTCAGCCCGATATGCAGTCGACGGCTGGTCAGCGTGCACTAGGTCGCTTCCGGGGGATAACTCTTGTTCGTCCGAAAGGGACCCTTAAAGGGGCATGCCCGTTCACTGGGAAATGACGCATACGAGAAATAGCTAAATAGGCTGCATGCACGGGGCCGACCCTAATTATAAGTCCCGGCCGAAACTAGTTCAGCCCGATAGGCCGTCGACGGCTGGTCAGCGTGCACTACGTTGCTTCCAGGGGATAAATAGGCTAAATAGGATGTGTATGTCGACGTATGTACTCAACTTGCCAAATAGGCTTAAAAGGCTGTTAAATAGGCTAAATAGGCTAAATAGGATGTATGTTTTGACCTATGTACTAAAATGTCTAAATAGGCTAAAAAGGCTGAAGAGGCTGTTAAATAGGCTAAATAGGCTAAATAGGATGTATATTTCAACCTATGTACTAAATAGGCTAAATAGGCTAAATGGGCTAAATAGGCTAACTTCACACACGTTCTTCAATGTATAATTTTTCATGTCTATTTTATGTTATTGTAACATATTTTATCAATATATTACAATTTAACACATATACAAAATCGTATACTCTCGCTTTAACAGGAATAAAAAAGTTAAATCCAACAATATGCATCAAATATTTGCTTATTTTACATGATTATTGTTAAAATGCATTCCCAAATTTTAACGACTTAACGCATTTCTATCGGCAGACAAATCCCCTTAAATAACTACTGCACAAGATCGTGTAATATATATGCCATCCCGTTTACCCTTCAACGAATATATTGCATAGTACCTTTAAGAACGTTACGTTGTTTTCAACTTTTATTACACTTTAATTATCAACAAAAGTGTTCAACAACAAATAGGTTGGGTAATCGCGATACGTGTTTTAAACTCACAACTCATGAGTACCATCGTCACCAGAGTTTGCGTGCGTGTATACTACAGCCCGGATATATTAATCTTCAGATTCAGTCGCTTCAAATTCAAATAATACTTCAACTTTCTTTTATATACATGCATGTGCACTTTATGTATTTGTTCATTTTCCTCGTGTCTCAGAAAATTGCAGTTCGGTTGCAATGGTGTTTGAGCAATTAAGTAATATAATTACAATTTAACCGAATGTATTTTCCCTTTAATAACTTTTAAATGTGATTTGCGATTTGACGAGCTTAACGTGTTTTACACCTCAATCGTTCCGATTCGGTGATCCCATCTTTAAAAGTTTCTGTTTAATGCTGTGTCTTTAACACGCCCTTGTATCGTATATGTAATAGGTCTATTACAATGAATAAAAGACTACGTAGGTTAACAAAACATTGTCTCCGACTTAGGCCCCTGGAGTTCCTATATTTAATGCAAAACACAACTATATCCATCATCATCTGCAACCTTACGTGCAGTTGTAACCGATTAACCAGTCCCATATGTGTTTGTACTGTACTGATCATAATATTGGCATAAAGTCTCTATTTAAAAAGCAATTAATAGATCCGAAAAATGCATTTTTTTGGATAATTGGTCTAACCTAGAATTTAACGCATATAAAATTACACGATTGTTAATTAAAAACAATTGCATTGAGGTCAGCAATATATGTAGCACGTAGATGCTAACAAGATTTTCACTCCGGAAAATGATATTGGATTGTTTATTGCGATTGTGTTTAATGGACTCGTGCATTTTCTCGTTCTTAAGTATAAGAAAGGGGTTTTGATAACAGGTCATATGTGGGAAGGAGAAAGCATATAGAGGTATTATTACAAGCAAAAAGCGCTGAGTTATGCGTTTGGCAGTAGCGATATAGCGTAAGGACTCTATTGTTATACATTTTATGCCGTAGCGTTTAGATATGCAAAGCCGTTTATGACATGTGCTTATCATGCAAAGTGGAATTAATCATTTTTCTTGATCAAACAATATGTCTTTTACACAATTCAATTATTTTAGATAATATTTAGAATTACATGTACCTTTTTAATAGATTTAGCATTGTGTTCGTTATGTTCGTAAAAACTGCAATAATTAATATGTCGTTTACAGTATTGGAAAACATATAGTAAATGTGATAAAGCATATGCCTTTTAGAGAAACAGTCAACGTGCAGACCCATGTTTCAGTCTTATTCTCGCAAGCTTCGCCTCCTATGCAGGGAACTGGTATGCATCCTTGGAACACTAAAATAATGCAAGTGCCCCTCACACAAATTGTATGAGTATAATGTAAATCAAATATGTTAATAAATACACAATAGTGATTAAGCCAATTTATTAATTTTGTAACGCCAAGATTGCGTCAAAACGACTTATCGATTTGTTTAAAGAGACCTTTTCACAGATTTTGGAATGTATCGAAAGTTTGTCATGAAATGCTTTATATTGATAAATGTAAATGTCATACACTGAGTGATACATTTTATTCTTTACATATGCAAAAACCTCGTAGTATCACAAAATATAATGACAACAACAGACCTCTCCAAAGTATTCAATCGTTTCGCGTTGCAACGCTTTATACATTTCAGGTTGTTATAATTTAATCGTCAAAAGATGCATATAATTGATACTTTAGAGCATGGTAAATGTTTAATAATACTGTTTCCTCACAAATATCATAACTACAACGAAAATGTAAAAATCTGAAACACTTTTTTTTTAAATTTGTCAATTTACCAAAACGTGAAAAGTTCCCTTTAAAAAAAAGACACGTCTCTTTCTTTGAACTTTTTTAAATGGAGATGATATGTCATATGTAAAGACATCGCATAATAAAATGATAGTTTACCAACAACCATATCCGTTAGAATGTTACAATTATCCTACATATTTGGCCCCACGTATTTACACATTTCAGTTGAAAATACTTAAATGCGTCACAATGATCAGTGAATCTATTAATGGGTTCTACCTGTATCGCACCGTTCGCCAGTGAAACCTACATCACATGTGCACGTGATGTTGTTTCCAATTTGCGTGCACGTGCCGGCATTGCTACACTCACTGCGCTCGCACCTTGTTATAAAAACTGAAAATTAATGATTGTTTGGTGCTTTTTGCGAAATATATAAAATGGTATTGATGTTGTGAATTGGAATCCCCTAGTACCGGTAACCTTGAATCACTTTTAACTATTGTTTGACATAGACTCCACCGTGTATAGGTCGATCAATCCGATGTGTATTTCTATTCCAATATATTAATTTCGGTAAAATAGCAACGAGGATCTATTTTGTAATTTTGTTGCTGTCTTGTAAGTTATTTTTCATGATCGAGAAATGTTTCGTTATTACAAGTCTATACATTTGATTTCTTGATCTACGGTACCATCCTTTAGTACCCTAAATTAACAGGAAATTTCTTTTTATCCCGTTATTAGTATAATTTAACAATTCTAATATAGATTGAAAATTTCGTTTAAGGACATTGCACTTACTTCAACACACCAGCAAGTGCGTTCTAATTCAAAACAAATACCATAATTTTGCAATATTTAAGTAACTCAATGTCATGTTCTCGTAATATAGTATTTACATTACAAATATGAACAATATTGAAAAGCAAAGCATGACTAATATTAGAAAATATTTGCCGATCTATTTTTAGCTTAAACCCACTCAAACAAGTTTGAACTTGTTCTGGCTACCGTACTTGCTGTTGTAATAATCGAATTCTTCTTTAAAGTAGAATATCGATAAAATCGATGGCATGCAAATCTATAAATTACATACAAAATCATCATTCTAACGAAAGTTATACAAATTTCAGCTTCATATGTCTAGTAATAGATAAAGACGGAAATAAAACTACACACAGTTCTCAGCAAATTGATTTCTAAGTTGCACATTCGCAAATCGGAAAATCAGAGATAAATGTTCAAAAGCTCCGACATCTGCTAAGCCTTAATGGTTGGACGGTTGATCCATTAAATTAATAACATTATTCATTATCAAAACGGCGGTATTATCTATTATTTATAAAAAAAGTTTTGTTATTGTAAACTTGCATAGTTTATATGGATAAAGGAAATAATTTGTTTGCGCATGCGTAACCTTCTATGTAGACCGTGTAAAATTCATAAGAAGAAAACATATGTTGGCGTGTGCCATTTATCTAAATGTTTTAAAACACGTGAGTTGTGTTACTATATACTATACATGTATTAAAAAAGTCTACGGAACATACAATTCAGTAATCATTATGTTTAGTCCTAAGTCGGCAAATACAGAGCAAGACTAGCTAAGTGTTGGTAAAGCGTTTGTTAGTTTTTTGAACTGCATACATGTTACAAAAGCAACTACGAATACAAAACCTGTTTCACAGTGTGTTCCAATAAATCCCTTAACGCAATTGCATCGATAGCCACCTATCTGCTCAGAACACGTGGCTCCGTTTTGGCAAGGGCTGGACGAACATTCGAGAATTTCTGAAACACATGAAAGCTATATATCTAAATAACACAATTTCCTACTGCAGTATATATCGATGGCGTTATGTTTTATAATACTAAAATAAGAGAATGCGCATGGTTGTAAGGGCGGTTATTAAAAAAGAAATGTTATGTTGCGTTTCAACGAATTGGTAAATTTTAAAATTGCTTTTATATTTATACTTTGTAAGTACGATATAATTATTAAAGTAGTCGCTTAAGATGTAAGTTGCGTAAACAATACTTGTTTTTTAAAGGGACCTTTTCACAGATTTTGGCATCTATTGAAGTTTGTCCTTAAATGCTTTATATTGATAAATGTAAGCATAGGATATAAAAAGCTCAAGTAAAATACGAGAACACAATTAAAGAAAGAAAAAAAGTAACCCTCAATTGAGCTCGAACCACTGACCCCTGGAGTAAAAGTCTAACGAGTAGACCACTGAGCCATCCGTGCTCAAAGAGAAAATGATGTATTTGATATGTTATATAAGCAATCATCGCAGTGTCACAAAATATAACGACAACAACAGAACCCTCAAAATCATTCAATCGTTTCGCGTTGACACGTTTTATTATTTTCAGGTTTTTCAATCGTCAAATGATGCATATAATGGATATTTGAGATCATGCTTAATGTTCACTATTACGGTGTCCTCATGAATATCACAACTACAACGAACATTTGCTATTCTGAAATAAGTTGTTTTCAATTGCGTCAATTTACCAAGACGTGAAAAGGTCCCTTTAAATAGCAAACAGTCAATATTTCACAGTATTCGGTATGAGCTAATAATGTACAAAACCTGTTTCACAGTGAGTCCCTGTAAACCCATTCGCACAGTTGCACCGATAGCCGCCTATCAGATCCGAGCAAATTGCTCCGTTCTTACAGGGATTGGATGAACACTCCATAATGTCTGCAATATGTGACAAATGTGTTATTTAGATATTTCATTTCAATCTCAATACAGAAAGATAATGCTTGCCAAAAGGACATTCTGTGTTTAATCTTGCGTCAATTTCTAAGGATACACATACTACTTAGCAACGCTTTTATATAGATTTTAATGCAAACGTAAGTTAAGTGCTAACATGTCAATATTGCACAGTATACGGTACGAACTAATAATATACAAAACCTGTTTCACAGTGAGTCCCTGTAAACCCAATAGCACAGTTGCACCGATAGCCGCCTATCGATTCGGAACATATTGCTCCGTTCTTGCAAGGGTTGGATGAACATTCCATTATTTCTGAAATACGTTACAAATGTGTAATTTACATATTTTATCTCGATATCAAAATATAAAGATCAAGTGTGCAACAAGTCTTTAACCTGGAGTGAATCTCAAATGCATAATCACACAAGTTTTAAATTGATCCAGATTACAAGTTTTTTGAGTTTTTTAAACGAGTAAACCATCTCTTTAAGATAGTGTGGCGACTTTAAAAAACAGGATTTATACATTGTTGCAGAGGTATAAGTGACAGTGAATTCAGCTAGTTAGATCAGAAAACATATTTTAGCTATTTATAAGAGACTGTATATTTAACCAATAAACAGGTGCTATGTGGATTGACCAGAAACTCCTAAAATAAAACCCGAAACGACCTTCGTATCAATATATACGATAAGAACTGAACGTTATGCTTTATATGAAACGGGTCAAGAGTTATTTAAAATTTCGTTACACAAAATAATACACAATTTGATCCAAAAATCATACTAAGATGATGTTATGTTCTAAACTAAATGTTCTAGTATCAGTAATTAATTCTTCCAAATCAGCTGTTGTCGGACATCAATTGTATGCATTTACGTCCTTCCATACTGCTAAACATTTAGGCCATGCCATTTAACCTTTTTAATTGTTACAATTGTATGACTCATTACAACTTTGTTTAATGCAATTGTTTTACAGTCTCTAAAATAAAGACACGTTTATTCATACCAAATCAATTGTTCTATACGATAAATGCCATACTTGTTAGTTTAAATCATGCAATTGTTAAATAAGATGATCAGACTACACATTCATTTCATTGAAATATTTCTGTATGAAAAACACGTTTATCTTTTATTTGCAGCAAACAAATTAAGATTTTTGGCAGTAACCCACATTTGTTCTTACACATAATAAAAAAGCTTATACTAATTAAATTGTTTACAATTAGATATATTCAACTTGTTTCCTGAGTGCAATTTGTTACTTGTGCATAATTTTAGAAATGTATATTGGTTTGATTGTGTTTGAAAGTGTCTATAAAAATGACTTCATACAGAATTTTTTTAATTTCCATAATTATAAAATAATCAGATTTAAGTCAATACATACTGCACTACGATAACGTGGGAAACTTAAAAAACACAATTGTAATACCAAGCAATACATTCAAGCAATTAACCTAATTCACAATGTGTCCCCGTAAACCCGATTGCACAGAAACACCGGTATCCGGCTATCTGTTCCGCACAGGATGCTCCGTTTTTACAGGGATTGGACGAACATTCCAAAATTTCTGAAAAAATAACAACAGTAATATGGCAATATGTGATTATTCTGATCCATACAAATTCATAAATGCAAAGTCCACAGCTCAGATATTGATGCATGTGGTATTTAAAAGGTCGATGGTTTTATGACAATAATTACACAACAGTTCAATTATTTTGTCCATAAAATGTTGTTGTTGTAAATCTGATTATAACTTTAAGTTTAAGTTGAGTGCAGTACATATATAGTATTTAGCCATGATTTATGACTTATATTTT
>NC_068366.1:21832776-21847776 GCF_020536995.1 Dreissena polymorpha
TAACTATTTTTTATTTTATTATTCACTATATAAAGTATTTTAAAAACGTAATGAACCGTTTACGTCCAGTGATTTGGCAAAATGGAAACTGTACTTACAAATAGAACTGCATCGAAAGAATGCAAACAGGTGTACGTAGAAGGACGCAACAGTGGGACCACATTGTTCGGTTAGACATGTCTCGCTGATGTTTGAGGCCCTATTGTAGCACATTTTATATGGTGCTTTATAGTCTATACTATATAATGCACATGCTAATTGATTGTGTATATGATCAAAATCGCCTGTTGAATTGCGATTTGCATGAATCAAAATGGTTTTAAATCAAAAATCAAATCGACGTAGCTTGTTTCCAATGCACAATGATAATTTTTTAATTTTCAATAAAAACATTTTAATTGGTAATCACATACATTGTGTATATTTTATAGTTAAACAAGCACATACTACGTATGAGTCTGAATCAGTTAAATAATGATAGTTAAAGAATACTCAGTTCACAGAAAAATGTCTCTTACTGTCCGATTCAAGTATAGTGCAATCTTTTTTATAAGTCTGATTCTTTGCTGATTTGCATCAATAAATTTTTCTTTTAAAACGAATATACCTTTTTTCTAATTACATTTTCTTTTGATAAACATATTTTTTAATCAATGAATAGCCGTATGGCCAGACCTAAAATGTATGGCATTTAAATTATAATACAATACAATCAGCCTTGTTTTCAGTGTGTTAAGCTGCTTACCTACATTGAAGGGTGAAGTTCGCATAAATTTCAACACTTGTTTGACACTGAGCCATAATATCCAATTCTTTTAAAGCAATACAATTCACTTCCGAATCTGAAAATCAGAAAAAAACGTCCGTTATACATTTCGAAATGTTAAATCGTCTGTTTGTGACTTTGTTATTGATGAAAATATTAGTACGCATAGGCAGTTAAGAAAGCTCGTATCTCAAGCGGATTAAAGTAAGTTACAAAAATACGATTCTTGTACAGGTACGAAAACGCCTTGCAAACTTTGAGTTAACCAATCAGAGATTAGCTTTCGTGCTGTTGCGAGTAGTATTTATCTTGGACACTTACACACTTAACATACAATATGTGTAAAATATATACACAAATTAGAGAAAAAAACAACTACACAAAACGATTTGAATTATAAATTACATAACAACAATAATGACATAATTAGTATTGAAAGAGTACTTTATATCACAATAAGTTTTTGCATGATGGATTAACGAGATGCACTTAGATGGGCCATCATAAAATTGCCCTGCTGGAAGTGTGCCAACTTCATACGATCTGATTTAAGTATTTTTAAAAAGTCATTCTTCAGGAAACGCATTCTAGTGTAAAACCTTTCACTTTATTTCGGTTTGAAACACATTTCAACTGACATTGAGCACCGGACAGCTGTCAACAAATGCTTTAGTTGACTAATCAAGGGTTTATATTTTATTGGTAAACAAAAAACAACAACAAAAATAAGAGCAAACGCCTAGATTCAGGGCTTCCCCTATCTCAATTTTTTTTATAGCCAAATTCGCCTTGTTTTGGCAAAATTCTTCTATTTTTAATCTATTTTTAAGTTTTAATGAAGAAAATGTTGTAGCCAAATAGAATTTTCTTTAGCCAAATAGTTAAATTTGTAGCCATTGGCTAATTTGGCGAATGGCAGAGTAAGCCCTGCTAGATTGTAAAAAAAAACCCATATTCTTCATAAATAGTGATTGGCTAATTTTTATTAGACAGGAACCAGAAACCGATAGGCGCGTACCTAAGACGGCTGGACATGCGGTCTCCAACTCTGGAATCAGTGGCAGGGTCGTGGTCGAGTTGACCTTGACATTGATAAGGGTCTTACTCCAGTGCTCATAGTTCTTCGTGCATGCTACCTTTGTAGCAAATCCGCAGTCATAGACGCTGTTTAAAATAGTATGTCATTTTAATACTGTTGGTAAATATATGTCACGCCATCCGTTTGAGCTGCTAAAATAGTCGAGCAATTAAAATTGCTAATATATAAAAGCTATTTATTTTGTGGTATTATTTTATATATTTTATAAGGAGAGGGCGTTGAGAGAATATTGCAATTTGATTGTGTATTTTACCCATTAAAACACTGTTTTGCAAAAGAGATTGTGATCATTATGACGTGTTTTCACAAAATAAAACTTTCTTAAATAACAGTACGTGTTCGTTTGTATATTATACTACACATTCTTTGTAATAGTGGTTCATGAAGTGGTGCAAGCAGCATTATCAGCATCAAATTCCAAGTATTTGTCTATTTAGAATAATTTTTTTAACATAAACTGCATTTCTCTGTATTTTTCTATCGTAATAAAAATGTACATCACTTAATTTGTATAATATAATATCAATATACTTGCAGATTGCTAAGTCCACCCTCTACCTCAAATATGTATGTGTTGATATTGCCATTCTTGTATACATCGTTATTGAGGACAAAGAGAACATTAAGATTCAGAATTAAATCCAGATATAGATATTTTTCCGTTTGCAGTATTTTAGCTTCGTTTTAAATGAAAATAAAACATATCACAAAACAGCTTTTTTATTCGCGTGGTCACTTGCATAAAAAATTCATACCAATATTTCAAACAAGTCATTAAAACATAATACAACTGGTCAGAAAGACTAAATGCAATATTGCTGAGTTGGAATAAATTCAGTGTGTTTCAGCCTAAGCAAAATAAATATGCTCTGATATTTCAGACAAAATAATTCTGGCCAAACCTTTCTTGATGACAAAAATTAAACAAAAGAATGAGATAAAATGCAATACGGCATAGAGTAACACTTGAAAACATATCCCCAAAGAAATTGAAAGATGTATGTTCGATCTTTTTACCCTGTGTCAAAACAGATAATACGTTGTAACATGCAATAATAGAATACATGTTGAAGAGCAGACGACAACGACATCAGAGTGCTTAAGACGCGCTCGAATAAGTGTCGGCATCAAGTCTGCATAATGAATAGACATTTATATTATCTCATTCTAGATCCATAACTTAGCATCAGAATAAAAAGTGTCAACGATTTGAAAAATGTGCGTCTACTACAATCGCTTTGAGATAACCGTAAGGCGGAAACACCGCAAGGAATGCACACGTTGCCCGCTTAAGCGTCTAACATCGTCCGCATCGACTATTTGCGTCTCTCGACGGGCCAATTTTGAATGGCATTTTGCGTTGGTTGTTTGTTCCAAGAACGGTGCTTTTGCGACGGGTGCTCAACGCAGTTACGTCCGTTGCGGCGACCTTTCTGTCAAGGAAAATGCGCCGGATCGCCCTTCGTCAGACGCATATATTCGACCAAAATATTGAAGCAAGTTGGACTTATGGAAGTCGCAACCCAGTTGTGACCACGGCTAAAAGAAACGATTTTCATACAGAAGGCCACTATTTTACTGATATATTCGCCTTAATGTGATTAATAGTTTACTTAAGTCCCGAAATTAAATCTCATCAAAATGCATACTGGTTCAAATAAATTTTCTAACTTATTTAGTGTCAAAATTTATCTTCATTCAAAAGGCCGTTAAAAACTCTCCAATACTATATCACGTTAAAAATGTTCAAAGAAATGACAAATGAATAAAATAAAAACACATTTAAACTTTAGAGAAAAATTATTATTAAAGAATAAAAATTGAAAGAAAAATATTATTTTGTTTTTTTAATTATTAACAAAAATGTGTTTCAACTCTTAATTTAACTCTGTTTTTCACTTACACGTACATGCGAAATACATGAAATTCATTTCAAAAAAGTGAAAAGCTGAGACATTTGTTTACGAATTAATCCATTTTATGTCTGCAATCATTTCGTAAAGATTTCAGCATTGAAGACGTGTCGCACCATGTTGATTGATGATGAAATATCTGTTCCCTTGCATATTGTTTTAAAATTAATTTGTTTTTGTTGGTAAGATGGTTTAAACAATAGCTTACGTCATTGACGATTGCCCTCAACAACCGCACATTAATCTTCATCTTTTGAAATATAAGGACAGAACGTAGCTACACCTGATCATATGGCTCGCGTTAGCGAAAAGGGTCCTATGCCATGGCATGAAAGACCCATTTTCGTATGCCGTGGCTTATATTTTTCATATTCGTCTCAAGAATCGAATGTCATCTGTTTTTAAAACTTTAAAAGGAAAAGAAAATACTAAAGCCCAAGAAGGGATACTTCTGAGACCGATTCGCACAGGCTTCCAATGTTAATAATGTAATTAACACATTATTTTATAAGAACGTCGTTATAAGATGTGTTTATTCTATGCTGCTCTCAGCATCATATCTGCAAAGTATATCTGAAACTGGAAGTGATAACTGGACTTCACAATGATGTTAACAGTAAGACTGAATGTTTGAATTTTTTTTTGGTTTGATATTCATAATTGCACAAATGAGATCCTATTGTCACATACATCAATAAACTTTGTGTGAAAGCATGGTCCTTCGTTTCTGTTTGGGATTACATGCACATTACACAGGGGGGAGGGTGTTACATACAAAATACATTTTAAATACATTTTTTTCAATTTATAGTTCAATTGAAAAAAATATAGAAAAAAATCAAACGGCAATTAAACATGAAATTTCTTTACAAAGCAGATGGCTACGCACCTATCAATTGAACAAGTGGTGTATAAATATTTTAAAAGTAGCACAAAGTATTCATTTGAAAATCGCTATCGAAAACCAAACAACAAAGATTGTTATTTCGACAAAACAACAAAACATGGATCTGATATTGTTAAAGATAATTGTTATGATTTTTTTCTGTGCGCATCAATTGTTGGACGTTTGTCCGAGGCATCGTATCAAACAGAAAAGATTGATGCATTAGAGAAAGAGCTTAAACAAACAAGAGAGGATGTGCGTTCCATAACGCAAAGACAGTCTGGAGTTTCTACATTGCTACATGACATGTGAGATTTTATTTATTAATGTATGTATTTATTTATTTATTTACGTACGTATTTTTTAATTTCTAAACGCTGTCTGTCTGTCTGTCTGTCTGTCTGTCTGTCTGTCTGTCTGTCTGTCTGTCTGTCTGTCTGTCTGTCTGTCTGTCTGTCTGTCTGTCTGTCTGTCTGTCTGTCTGTCTGTCTGTCTGTCTGTCTGTCTGTCTGTCTGTCCGTCCGTCCGTCCGTCCATCTGTCTGTCTGTCTGTCTGTCTGTATTTATGTATGTATGTATGCATGTATGTATGTATGTATGTATGTATGTATGACTGTATGTGTGTATGTCTGTCTATATGTTTGTCTATATGTTTGTCTATCTGTCTGTGTGTCTGTCTGTTTGTATTTATGTATGTATGTATGCATGTATGTATGTATGTATGTATGTATGTCTGTATGTCTGTATGTCTGTCTATATGTTTTTCTATATGTTTGTCTATCTGTTTGTCTGTCTGTTTCGCAAAAAAATATTTCATATTTCGTCATTCATTTTTCTTAAATATATGTTTTTCGCGACGTTTTTTAATAATTAAGGCTTCCGCCTAAAAGATATTTCGACCAGATTTTTCGCAACAACTGTTGATATTTTTATTAAAATGTGAAAGTTTACTTGACATTTTTACATGTTCAATAAAAAGTATCAGGTGGTCAGGTTATCTTCTGCAGAAATAAACCCCTAGACATTTTTATAACTATCTCACAACAAAAAGCTCTTTCAGAAAATTGTTCATACAGCTTTATTTCGTTAGCAATATTGAAAATGGTCAATTTATAAAAGTAAGCAGTTCGATGTACTAACGCAAATGACCCTTCTTTATTCGCAGAATTAATTTAAATTGTTAAGAGGAGTTCGCGCAAAAGGTAGATAATTTCATGAAACGTTCTCCTAAAAGTCAATGCTTCATGAAATGTGTCTGGTTATCTTATGCAGAAGTATGCCATGATATATTATTAATACAGTTAAAAACACTCTTCGTACCGTACTTCTTCGTCAGTTTACAATTTATGGGGCACAAATCTATGTATAAATTTTGTGTTCAAAAACACTTCTGCGTTTTATATTTTTGGCTTATACCTGTTAAAATTTGGCTCTATCTCTAACGCATTCATATATGTTACATCCAACTGTCTGTACCACCATTGTTTCTAGCCGCATCGCGCTAATAAGCTGAGTCTACTCAGCCAAGCGAGCCAGCATAGATCAACATGTTCAGACATTAAACGATACGTTTTATAACTTAATAACTTTATTATCAAATATCAATAACTGAATGTTCTGTACGGTGTTCGCTTTACGTACTTTCGGACTAACTGGCGTGTTACCATGATTACCATACACACAACTATCACCGCAAATAACACTCAGTTAAATTCACAATTGTTATAAATATAAAATAGTTGGAATTGGTCATTGTTTCCATAGATTGATATTTTACAATACAGAAATGTAAAAGTTTTTTTACTTTGTGTTGACCGGGTTTGTTTCTGTACTGTGATACTTTATCATACGCAGAAGTGGATTCTAACGCACGTTTAACACAATTGTTACACTTAATTACTCACAATTCTTGCAAATACCGTGTATGCAGACTGACAAAAAGTAATGACTTATTAATAAACTTTAATTCTTTATTTAGAAATGATTGTTATAATACAGTTTCGTCACAGTGTTTAGTACAATAATATTTCTTAAATGATTTTTTTCACTGCCGTTTGTTAAATGTGTTTAAATGTATTTATACCGAAACTTTAATAATACGGTTATTGATTAATTATTATAATAGAATGAAAACAAATCAATACAAAACTATGCCTGTAGCAAACCTCAAACTTGGGATTTCCAGAAGCAACTGTAAAGTTGCTACCATTTGACCACTCGGGTTTTTTTATGCTAACAGCGTATTTAAACGCTATGTAAATTTTGCGCGTAATTTCCAATAAAAAGCCACTGTTTATAACAAGTTGTTCTTCTAGTACAGTGTTGTTTATTTGTCTGTCTACAAAATAAAGCATTTTCGTTTCACATGCAATCACTGACATTTGCACCTCTATAAAGCAATTCGCTTAGTCATTTAAATGTCAGTTTTCAAATGTATTATTCTTAATGTCACACACCTTTATTGGGGCTTTAAATCGAAGAATGACATTGCATTTAATGAACGCTTCATCATTCTACCATAAGAAGTCAACCGTAAATTTAACATTCGTATATTTTATGTTCTACTATGCAAAGTACATACTTGTATCCTATGTTTACACAGTATTTTTTATCATCTTACCATGGGAAGACATTTGTTTTATTCCCAATGCGTTCATTGCTTACGCATACAATCTTTGAGCAGTCCATCTTTCTACCATGAAGAGCCACCTATGGTTGACGTCTTGGAATCTGGTGGGTGGACGATGGTGTTTCGTGCCACATCTAGTAATGGACAGTCCGTGTATGACGCCTGGGTCAAAGGTTAAAATTACTAACACATGTAAACATGTTTTGAACAATTATTATGTACTTTCTTTACCTTGAAGTAGTTTTCCTATCTTTGAAAGCATACTATAAGTTTGGAAACAAAGCATTTTTAAACGGGCGGTGTTTTCACGGACATTATTGATTGCTTGTCTATTAAATGATATTGTGTAGGAACGAATAAACAACTTAGTTCGACGATTACATTAAACAAGAAATATCTTTAAAAAAGATATACGGCGTAAATAGTTTAATGAATGAGATCAAGGATAGCGAATGTCTTTTTCTGTGCAGTTCTTAGCTGCATCACACGCAGTACGGGATGTTACGGGGAGTTTTAGCGGCTTATTTTACATTATAACATATTGCTGGTCATAAACCTATAGATACAAAACAGAAAACCAAAAGAAGAATGGAAGTGAAATTTAAACATATGAGTCAACCGGCCACACGAGAAGTATCCGTATTTATAGGCGCGTTCTTCGAACAAACCTGTTTTAGTGGTTTGTCGGGCATTGCAATTTGATTCGATTATTAACAGTATCAATTATCATCGTGCTAATGCTTAAAGTGATATTATGGGCATTTTGCACTGTTGAATTGAGCTGAAAAGAATTAACAGGTCAAAATAGTTAGTTAAAATGTGGTTACTGATTAATTATCTGCAACTCACCTTGCTACCAGTTGTTTATAAAAATATATTTTATATTCGATATTCTTACGTGACCCACCCAGTCCTGTAAGCTGAAATGATCCGTAAAACAATTTCGTGTCTTTGTGTCGTATGAACAAATCTGCACTAAAACTAAATTTAGGTTCAACTCGTAAACGCATGATCAGTTGTCAAACGAAAGTACGGTTGATATTCAAATGCATTATTTTTCTCTTTCTGGTATATTGTTTTAGTATGATGATGCTGCATTAATTAATATAAGTGTATATGAAGTAGAAACATCAAAAATAATCAACGGTTGCGATAGACACCTATAAACTGTTACATGCTCATAATATCACTTTAGTACATTAGGCAATATGGACGAATAATTATTGTTAAATTTATCAACAATAATATTTATCATTGTATTGTTGAAAACACATACAGAATCTATTATTTACATACCATAATTATATTGCTGAATATCTTCATTTAACATATTTCTGGTCTAAAGAAAATTCCAGGTCACCTAGTTCACGGATAGCGTCTTTATTATATAGCGATTATTTTACTGGCCGCCAACTCCGGTGATGACCTGTATATAAACTCTGAATGTCCGCGAATTGACCCGATATACCTCGCGGGTTGAAATGCAATGCTTTAAAGTGAGGCCTCGCTTCCATTGCTCTTTATACTTTTACATGTTAACATGTTGACAGGAATAAGGAAGTAAGTACTAAATATGAGAACATAGCCTTTTAAGTATAAACGCTCTTGCGCTGGTAATACTCTGAAAATAAAAGGAGTACGCACAAACTGTATTGATGTCGAGAATTGAGTGTAAAACTGTTCTATCTATTAAGCCTTTTCATTCGAGATAAAATTGTTTCATACAGTAAAACAGTGTTACAAAGACGCGGATATGTTTCCAATGTTCTGGTGGTATACTCAAATCAGCCAATGGAATAAATGAAGTGTATTCATTCGTACCTAGCCGCGGGAAATTTTATTGGAATTTTATTGGACACTTACAAAGGTCAGGCTAAGGTGAAAAGCTGGCTTATGCAGCTTACGCCGAAAAAATGAGTTTAAATAAACCTTGCTGTATAGTTATAGTAGTAAAACAATAAATTTAATTCAGTCGATTAATATCATATCTTGTAACGCATACTATGACCGTTGATACGTTTTCGTGCAGAGCGTTGAATTTATGTGTCATATGTGATATGTGACATACTGGGAAAAGGATACGTCTGGCAAATCAATCTTAATCAATTATTGTTGTTGTGTTTTTTTAAAACTGCCAAATATAAATCGGAAATAACACTTATGAGCTTTGTTGTTCACGATAAATTAAAAGCATATTCATAAAACAGATGTACTTGAATATTTACATGTATAACATAGAACTATATAACAGTCGATCCGGCCTTTAATGGTATTTAAGGGACATTAAATCACTTGTTTAATGCACTACAAGGAAACGGTGCATCTGATTTCAAGCCGCTGACCATGTCTCGCTCATTGTCCAATCACTATCGCGATCCTGCCTTGGACACCTGGAACAACCTCGCCATTAAGTATGTAAAGTTTGCGCTGTACAAAGGAAACAGAGAGGTGGCATACGTTATTTTTAACGGCAGCGGTTCATCCAACTTGGATTGGTTTACCTATTCCCGTGTCCTTCTGTCCTTCTGTCAAGCTGGCCTGGTCTTACGTCGAAAGGACAATATAATGTATTTTCGATACCCGTAGACTCCTTTGATACAAACAATCGACGTTTTCTCATCAACATAAGTTTTGGAGGATGCGAGAACGATAGGGGTTACCTTGCGGTGATTGACAGTGGACAAAGGTGTGCATGGGATAACCACCCTAGTTACCCGCAGTTCATATACTCGGACATGAACTCGGACGACTTTTACAACAGACGACAGTTTGGGTTGGCGGACTACATGGCCGTATTTGTGAACATATGAAAAACAAACTGATGCATATTGAATACAGACTTTTGTTATTTTTCCAGCAATTGTTTCAGTTTCGGTTGCTATTCATTCTAGTGTTAACAATCGCCTGTTAATAACAGATTCATATGGATAGACGCATTATGCAACACAGTTATATATAAAATTAAGCTATATGTGTCTAGCATTTGAAGTACATTTCAACATCAAATATGTAGCAATTAGATGTAGTAGACACATTGAACACACATGTGTTTAATGATTATAAAAAATTAAAGTACGCAAACAGACTGAAAAATATACTTTCTTTTTTTTTTAATCGGTATTCTTAAACGTTTTATAGTTTTGTATTGTAAGTGAAAATCATTTGAAATATAATAGAATTATTGATGTTAAATATATAATTAAATAAGCTTAAGCTTAATTATTGTTAAGAGCTTTGTGATAAAATAAAAATGTTCCTTCTCATTTTTTTGCAAATTAAATGTTATATTAAGATTTTAAAACTGGTGAGACATGAACATGATACATGTGCGTTCAGAATATATATTATTCCTATGAACATGTGTTGGTTATTCTTGACTGAATAAAGCACACTCACTTTTAAAGTGGTTTTCAAATTACTGTATACTGTTAGATAACGCTCAATTCCGTTGAATGTCATTCCTTGTACGTATTTGGCCAATCTGTATACAAGTTGACTGTCTAAATAAAGATAAAGTATTTATTATGTTTGCCTATTAAGCTTGGCAGACTATTGATCTTACACATTAGAAATTTAACAAGTGTTTAGTATTGAACAAATACACACTCCAAAACAAAACGTCATGAAGTTTGCTAATAGAATAATGCCGTCCCTTACTTTTTAAGATTTAACCTTTTGTTACTATTACTTGCTACCCGGGAAAATGAGACATCATTTGGCATTAATAAACGTCATCTCAAAAAGTATGCGGTTTGAACAGCCTTTATGGCTTACATTTGAGAATCCCCGATGGTTGGACCTCATCCTGCAACATTGTCATTAAGAAATTGTCAACCGTTCATGAATTTTATTGCATATAAAGAAACTAGATGAAAATATGTACAGTCTTTAGAAAAAGTAAATGTATAACGTTCAAAGAACAAAGAAATTACAAAAGATCATAATGATCATGGGACTCGATCGTTGGTCGTTCTGGTCAGTATATTACTTAAATATCATATGGATTCATCCAAGAAAACACAAAATTTCAAAATGGACTGTACAATTTACAAAACCGCTACAAAACTTAAGTTTATCCAGGTATGAACAAAATTGCGGAGTGTGGGAGTTTTTATTTACTTTATAAATGCAACTTTCACGTCGTCGCGTTCTAAGTCGCAAGAATGAGAATGAAATTCAATTTTAGTCTATATTGTCCGCCAAATGGTTATCTTTTTTTACAGAAAAACAAATTATAAAAGGCAATGATAAAACAAAGCCTGCATGTATGGGTACACCGTCTTAAGTACCTGTACACAAAACAGAACCTGGCGTTGTGTAATGTATCATATTCTCATGCAAACAATCATTTCAGAAAAACAGTAAAATCAAGAGGTCTCTCATACATTTATTCCCTCATCGATGGACACACAGTCAAATCAACCATTATGTTTAATTTGAACCTGATTCGACACAATATGCATTGGAAACAATATCTGCAAGTTACGTGGGACTTGCCACCACAATTATATGCTTGGATGAATCGTTCCAAGAAAACCCTAACTAATTGGTGACATATTCGAGACACAATCCAACCTCCGTGTCATTGCTTCGGCTTGATGCGCGTACAAGTAGTTGTAGTGACATCATAGTATTATTACGAAAAACATTACCTTTGATACGATGCCATTCGAAAGATATATACAATAATTACATACATTGTATATAAATCTTGTAAAACATTGGACATATTTGCAGATTAAGTTCTAGAAAGGCTCATCGTTTATATTTCATAGTCGAAAAATGACTTTATATTTCTGCCAACATTGGTCGGAGCCAAAATTTATTACTATCATCTTTACACGAAGGCTCATCTCTTTGAGAGTTTGGGCAAAGTCCTCCAAGCAGTTGCAGGTGGGTCGAGACCAAAACATAATAGGATGTAACAAATGTATAATGTCTTGAAAAATGTAAGTGCCAAAGTGCTGTCAAACTAGGTGGCATTCAATTTTCCAAAACGATGGTAAGAACATGTGGCTGTGATTTTATGGTAACTTCAGAAGCAAGGAAGCAGGTGAGTTTTCGGTAAAACTTTCTAATCGTCTTGCGCATAAGTTTAAATAAACAGTCTACTAGGTTCTTCAAACCGGCACTTATAACTCGATCCGTATGAGCGCCACTTTTTTTTGAGGTGCATGATTTATTATTAAATACAGTTTAAGTCTAGACACATGACATAACTTTAAAAACACGTACGTTGCTGTATAACGAAAACATCTGCTGATCAAACTTTGTTGTTTCACATTTTCCAGAAAGATGTTAAGCCAAGAACATATGGGATAGCAATAATGAACAAAATGTCCAGTAACGTGCCTATAATTACGAGGATAATACAATTACATGTTGTAATTATTTGTATTATTATCGAGGTCGCTACATTTTGAAACACGTCGCCCTTTTCTGTTTTGGTTCGTTTGTTATTAAAACATGGCAAACATATTCTATTGTGTTAGTAAAGACATGTTTTAAACATGTTTTTAAACATGCAAATCAAATAAGGTATCTTAATGACAGCCAAAGTCTCGTTGACCAACTGCGAATTTAATTTTCGGAAGGAAATATAATGTCAACTATCGCTATAGATAAACCCATTGATGACGTCGAAATGTAAATATGAAAAGAGGCAAAACATATCGATCTCAACCAACAGACCAAGAGGCACACAAACAAGACCAAAACATATATAGTGGATGCGTTGTGGATATGGTGTCCATCTAGCGTCAGGAAGGTCATGTGTTGGATCGCCACTGTGTGAGCATTCTTCAGACTTTCCCAAACGAAACCAATTATTGACTCTATCTAAGTAACAAACTAAACAGCCTCTCAATGACCCTTAGACTTTCAATCTAATCGATATTAAAAATGGCTTGTAACAAAGACCAATTTAAATATTATAAGCATTAATTTGATTCTGATTTGTGTAGTTATTTTTTATTTTTTATATGTTAATACGAAATTCACACACTGTTCATGATGAGGGGAGCATAATGAGCCATGTGCGACGTTAATCGGAGAAGAGAAACGTGTTAACTTCCATTTGAAATAGAACGTACTGATAATGATTTGATGTTAACAACAGCCTTTTTAAAGATTGCCAACTACAGCAGAAATGCAATCCAATCTGCTGCCTGAAAGATAAAAACAGAGCGTAACTGGAGAGGATAATATTTGTACAAGCATGTCTCAAGCATAGGGTCCCATGACCCGTATTCACAAACCCTTTCCTAGCCTTTGGAGGTACTTGAGTGATTTAATTTAACAGGCTTTTAATTAAATTGATGATATTTACATTTCATTCTAAATAAGCTGTGTGTTAAATGCCAAATCACGCCGTTCTGTTTTAAAAATACAGTTTTTAGAATATAGATTATTGTTCGTTTAAATTCTAAAGTGTTTGTGAATGTGAATCCAGTTGTCATATTTTTCGTCAAAAGAACGGGTATATCAAATATTATTATTGATGTTTTGTCCAAGGTCAGGGGAGAGATAACAGTCTAGGTCGAACTCGATTATGGGAAAAAGGGAAAACAGAAAACTATGTTTGAATGAAAACTGGGCATTTATTATAAATTCCATAAACGTGACATAAACAAATGATTACGTATTATATAATCAAAGCAAACATATTATAAATGTTTCCCTAATGTAATAACTTGGAGGCAAAAACTGCCGACCCAAAGACTAGAATCATACATGTATTAAATATAACAATAACCAACTGGCAAGTTGTTATAGATGTATAGCAGTGGTAGTCAAAATTTGCAACTTTGAAGACTAGAATGGCACCTTATTTTCAGAACAAATATATAACATAGAACTAAAAAAGCTAGAATGTAAAGCAAATTAAATTATTTTAACAATTTTGCAACGTTTAACACTATAATCATACATTAAATGCAAAACACATATAACTAAAATAGCTATAATATAAGCAAATGATATATATATATAAATTTGCAGACTAATCTGTTAAACTGAAATATTAAAAAATCACAGACCATGTATCAACCCCCCCAAACCTAGTATGATAGACTAAAAGGAGGAGGCATGGGAGGAGGTGGATTTAAATTCAGTGAAAATTGACGTGGATCTTCTCAGGTCTTAAATTAAGCAAAGACTGGCATCTCGAAAGTTCCAGGCAAATAGATTGGCTTAAACACGTCACGTGCTAAAAGTAAGGGTATTGATTGGTTGAAATCATTATTTATGTACCCGGCTAATACCCGTACTAATCCGTTACACTTACGTACAAAATAGAGAGTGGGGAGGTCAATGACATAACACAATTTATGTTGGCTTAAAATGTTATAAGCGTGTTGTTATACATATTATTTATTTATACGAAGAGGTTAAACAAAGTTATTGGTTACTTGCATCCACTATTTTATTGTTTTATTTCCAGGAAATTATAATGTCTGTTTTTTTGTACTTAGTTCAATACCCATTCACAAACAACTAAATATAAACGCGAAAGTCAGTATTATCAAATAAAAGTCATATTTTCATACACAATCAAACAAAGAATACTTATTAACATGCACGTGTGCGATTACAAATGTACCATTGAAAAGTACCATTAGCAAGACAGAAAATATTAAATTCTTAGCAGAGAACTACAAAACTGTCGAATTCAACAAGTGCTTCTTATCAAGAAACAAAACAAATCGC